>NC_043970.1:7441559-7701572 GCF_902148855.1 Sphaeramia orbicularis | reverse complement strand
GCTGGAGCTCGGAGCATTGAGCCATGAGCATGGAGCCTTGAGCCTGGAGTCCGGAGCCTGAGGCCCGAACTTGGCGCCTGGAGCCTTGAACTGAACGGAGACTGGAGACTGGAGCATGAACTGACCCCGAACCGGAGCCCGGATACTGGATCGATGAGCCTGGAGCCTGGAACCTGGAACCTGGAACTGGAGCCAGAGCCTGGAACTGACTCCGAACCCGGACCCTAGAGCCTAGAGCCCGGAGCTTCGAACTGATAATGAGCTGGAGCCTGGAGACTGGAACTTACCCCGAATCTTAGTCCTGGAGCCTGGAGGCCGGACCCTGGAACTGATTCACGAGCCCATAGCCTTGAGCGCGGAGTCTGGAGCTTGGAGCCTGGAACCTGGAGCCTGGAGCCTGAAGTCTGGAGCCTGGAAGAAGACCCTGAGCCAATAGCCTTGAGCACGGAGCCTGAAGCAAGGAACCTCGAGACTGGAACTGAACCCGAGCCCGGAGCCCGGAGCCCGGAGCCGGAGCCCGGAGCCGGAGCCCGGAGCCGGAGCCCGGAGCTGACCCTTAGCCCAGAGCCTGGATCCTTGATGCAGAGCCTCGAGCTTGGAACTGACCCCGACCTGGAACCTGGGGCCTGGAACCCGGAGTCTGGAACAGATTCCGAACCCGGAGCCATGAGCTTTCAGCCGGAAGCTTTAAGAACCTGGGGACTGGAGCCCGGAGACTGGACATAACCCCGTGCCCGGAGTCTTTAGCCCAGGGCGTGGAACCCGGAGCCTCGATCTTACCCCAAACCCGAAACCTGGAGCCTTATTCCTGGATCCAAGAACTTTGAACCTACCCCATGCCTGGAGCCTGGAGCCTGGAGCCTGGAGCCTGGAACATGGAGCCTGGAGCATGTAGCCTTGAGCCTGGAACTTGAAGCTTTGAAACTGGAGCCCTGAGCCTGGAGCCCGGCGACTGGAACGACACTGAGCCCGTCCCCTGAGCCCAGAACCAGGAGCCTGGAGCCCGGAGCCTAGAACTGATACACGTCCGGACCTTGGAGACCGGAGCCTAGAAAATGACCCCGTGCCTTGAGCCTGGAGCCCGGAGCCTTGAGTGCGGAGCTTAGACGTAGGAGGCTGGAACCCCGAGCCTGGAATAAACCCTGAGCCTGGAGCCTGAAGCCTTGAGCCCGAATCCGTGAGCCTGGAGCCTGAGCCGTGAGCCTGGAGCCCGGAGCCTGGAGCTTGGAGCCTGGAGCCTGCAAACTGGAGCCTTGAGCAAAAACTGACCCTGATCCCAGAGCCTTTAACCCAGAGTCCCTGGAACCCTGGAACTTTCCCAAAGCCTGGAGCCTGGAGCTCGGAGCATTGAGCCGTGAGCATGGAGCTGTGAGCCTGGAGCCACGAGCCTGGAGCTTGGAACTGACTCCGAGTTCGGAGCCTGGATGCTTGAGCCCGAAGCGTGGAAATGACCGGTCCCAGAGTGTGGATCCCAGGGCATGAAACCCCGAGCATGGAACTTAGCCCGAGCCCGATGCCTGGAGCCTTAAGCCTAGAGACCGGAACTTGGACCTGACCCAATGCCTGGAGCCTGGAGTCTGGAGCCAAAGGCCAGAGGACTGAACACACCCTGAACTCAAACCTGGGTCCTGGTGCCGGAGTCTTGAACTGATCCTGAGCTCAGAGCCTGGAGCTTTTAGCCCAGAGCCTGGAGCCTTGAGCCTGGAGCTTGGAGCCTGGAGACATGAGCATGGAGCCTAGAGCCTGGAAGAAGACCCCAAGCTCAAAGCCAGGAGCCCGGAGCCTTGAAAAAACCTCGTTCCGGGAGCATGGATCAATGGGAATGAAACCCAAAGCATTGAATTACCCCGAGCCAGAAGCCTGAAGCCTGAAGCCGGGAGACTGGAACTTGGAACCTATCCCCTTGCCCGGAGCCTGGAGCCTGGAGCCTGGAGCCTGGAGCCTGGAGCCTGGAGCCCGCAACAAGGAGCCTGGAGCCCATAGCCTGCAGCCCGGACCCTGGATAGCGAAGCCTGGAGAGCGGAGCCTAGAGCCTTGAGCCTGGAACTGACCCCGAGCCTTGAGCTTGGAGGCTTGAGCCTAGAGCAAGGAACTTACCCCGAAGCCTGGAGCCTTGAGCTTTGAGCTTTCAGCCTGGTGCCAGTAGCCTGGAGCCTGGTACGCGTAGCAACGAGCCTGGAAAATTGAGCCATTAGCCTGGAACTAACCCGAGCTGAAATGTGGAGCCTGAACAGCTGGAGACCGGAACTTGGAACTGACCCATGCCAGAGCCTGGAACCCAGAGCCTGGAGCCTTGAGCGGGAGCCCGGAGCTGGAACTGACACTGAGCCTGGACCTGGAGCATGGAGCCTGGAGCCTTGAACTGACCCGCGCATGGAGCCTGGATCTGAAGCTTGAAGCAGGATTCTGGAGAGAGGAGCCTGGAGCCTTGAGCCTTGAGCCTTGAGCCTGGAGCCTGGGATCCTGGAGTCTGGAGTCTTGAACCCTGACCACGGAGCGTGGAGCCCGGAGCGTGGAGCCCGGAGAGTGGAGCCCGGAGCCCGGAGCCCGGAGCCCGGAGCCTGGAGCCCGGAGCCTGGAAATGACCCCGACCCTGGAGCCTGGAGCTGAAGCAAGAGCTTGATGCATAGCGCCTCTAGCCTGGATCCCGGAGCCTTGATACCGGTGACTTGAGCCTGGAATTGACCCCGAAGCCTTGAGCTTGGAGCCTTGACCCTGGAGCATGGAACTACCCTGAGCATGGAGCCTTTAGCTTGGAGACTTCAGCCTGGAGCCTTGAGCCTGGAACGCATAGCAACAAACCTGGACTATGGAGCCTGTTGCCTGGAACTGACCTCAAGCCCGAAAAGGGGAGCCTAAACCTGGAGTCTATATCTTGGAACTGACCCCATGCCAAGAGCCTGGAGTCCAGAGACTGGAGCCTTGAGGGGGGAGCACGTAGCCTGAACTGTCACTGAGCCAAGAGCCTTGACCCAGAGACTGAAGCATGGAACTTGGAGCCTGGAACTGACCCTGACCCTGGAGCCTATAGCCTGGAGCCAAGAGCATGAAGCATGTAGCCTTGAGCCTGGTGACTGGAGCCATGAACTGACCCTGAGCCTGGAACCGGAGCCTTGAGCCTGGAGTATGGTGTCATTAGCCTGGAACGCGTAGACATGAACCTGGAGCATAGAACCTGTAGCCTGAAACTGTGCCCAAAATATGGAGCCTTAAACCTTGAGCCCGGAGCCACGAACATACTCCGAGCCAAAAGCCTGGATCCCGGAGGAAGGAACGCGGAGCCTGCAGCCTGCAGCCTGAAAACTTGAGCCCGGAGCAACACACTGACCCTGATCCAGAGCCTTCAGCCCAGAGCATCGATCTCCCCGATCCCGGATCCTGGAGCGCGGTGTCTGGAACCTGGAGCCTGGAACTGACCCCGAGGCTGGAGCCTTGAGACCGGAGCCTTGAGCTTGGAGTATGGTGTCATTAGCCTGGAACGCGTAGTCA
Source organism: Sphaeramia orbicularis (assembly GCF_902148855.1). Lineage (NCBI taxonomy): Eukaryota > Metazoa > Chordata > Actinopteri > Kurtiformes > Apogonidae > Sphaeramia > Sphaeramia orbicularis. The sequence goes on along the minus strand of NC_043970.1, from coordinate 7,698,083 downwards.
TGAACCTGGAGCATAGAACCTGTAGCCTGAAACTGTTCCCAAAATATGGAGCCTTAAACCTTGAGCCCGGAGCCACGAACATACTCCGAGCCAAAAGCCTGGATCCAGGAGGAAGGAATGCGGAGCCTGGGGCCTGGAGCCTTGAGCCTGGAGCCTGAAAACTGGAGCCCGGAGAAACACACTGACCCTGATCCAGAGCCTTGAGCCCAGAGCATCGAACTGACCCCGATCCCGGATCCTGGAGCGCGGTGTCTGGAACCTGGAGCCTGGCTGGTGCACGGAACCTGGAGCCTGGAGCCCGGAGCCTTTAGCCCGGAGCCTGGAATGACCAAGAGCCTGAAGCCGGAGAATGAAGCCTGGTACCCGGAGAATGGAACTACCCCAAGCCAAATCCTGGAGCCTGGAGCCTTGACCGCGAGCCATGAGCCTTGAGCAGGGAGCCCGGAATCTGAAGCCTGGAGAAAGGAGGCTTGGGCCCTTAGCCCGGTGCTGGAACTTAACCCTAGCCGGATTCCTGAAACCGGAGAATGGAGCGCAGAGCCTGGATCCGGAGCCTGGAGCCTGGGCGCCTGGAGCCTGGAGCTGGAGCCTGGAGCCCTGGAGCCCTGGAGTCTGGAGCCTGGAGCCTGGAGCCTTGAGCCCTTAAACTGACCCCAAGCCCGGACACATGGAGCATGGAGCCTAGAACCTGGAGCCTGGAACCAAGAGCCCACAGCCTGGAAATTACCCTGAGCAAGGAAAATGTAGCTTTGACCTGGTGTTTGGGGCACGGAGCCTGGAGCTGGAGCCTGGAGCCGATGTGCGTTGCCTGAAACTGACCCCGAGCCTCGAGGCTTGAGCCTGGAGCCCGGAGCATAGAACTGACCCCAAGCCTGGAGCCCTGTGCCTGGAACCAGGAGCCTGAAACTGATACCGAGCCTGGAGTCTGGCGCCGGTTAGCCTGTAACTGACCAACACCCTGGAGCCTTGCGCCTTGAGCCTGGAGCATGTAGCCATGAGCCTGGAGCCTTGAGCCTAGTGCGTGGAATCTAGAGCTCAGACCTTAAAGACTGGAGCCCGGAACCCAGATACTCGAAGTGACCCCGAGCCCGGAGAGAAAAGAACCCGGAGCCTTGAACTGACCATGAACATTGAGCCTTTATCCCTGAGCCTGGAACCCGAACCCCTGAAACTTACCCCAAGCCTGGATCCCGTAGCATGGAGCCGTGAGCTTTGAGCTGGAGCATAGAGCCTGGAACTGACCTTAAGTCCGGACCGTTTGAAGCCCCCAGAGCAAAGCAATGACCCCGAGTCCGGAGACCCTGAACATAGGACCGTGGAGCGCAGAGCCTGGAACTGACCCCGAGCACAGAACCTGAGCTCGGAGCCTGGGGCCGGAGCATGGAGCCGTGATGAGACTAGGGGCCGGGAGCCCAAAGCCTTGTATGACCCCGAGTCAAGAGCCTGGAGCTGGAGTCTTGAGCCCGGAGCATGGAGCTGACCATTAGCCCAGAGCCTTAATCCTTGATTGCGGAGCCTGAGCCCGGAGCTTCAGCTTGAAACTGACCCCGACCCCGAAACCTGGGCCTGGACTACTCGGAGCCTGGAACTGATCACGAACACGGAGCCATTAGCATTGAGCCGGAAGCTTTGTGCCCAGGGCGTGGAACCCGGAGCTGGAAATAACCCAAACCCGAAGCCTGGAGCCTGACGCCTGGATCCCAGAACTGTGAACCCGGAGGCCCGGAGCCTGGAGCCTGGAGCCTGGAGCCTGGAGCCTGGAGCCCGGAGCCAAGAGCCGGAGCCGGAGCCGGAGCCCGGAGCCCGGAGCCCGGAGCCCGGAGCCTGGAGCCTGGAACCTTGAGCCCAAAGCTTGGAATTAACCCCAAGCCCGGAGCAAGGAACGGGAGCCTGGAGCACGGAGCCCAGAACAGGAGCCTAAAGCCTTGAGCCTTGAGCCTGGAGGCCTGTAACTGAGCCCGAGCTTGGAGCCTTACCCTGACCCTGGCCTCAGCCCTAACTGAACCCTGGAACTTAGCCCTAGCCCGGAAGCCCCAACCCTGTCCCTGGCCTCAGCCCTAACCCCTAAACCCTGGAACGAAGCCCGAGCCCGGTGCCCTAACCGGGCCCTGGCCTCAGCCCTAACCCTAACCGGGCAAGAGGATGTGATTTTAGTCCCAGTGTGAAGCTTACGTGGCGATGAAGAAAGGGGGAGAGAGGGGGGAAAAAAAGAGTCAGACAGTAAGTAGGCAAAAGAGTCAATACATTTTATTGATAGAGCACTTTTCACAGACAAAGTCAAAAGTTCTTTACAGTGCAAAGCATAAATAAACAGTACAAATAAAATACAATTCAAATACCATTAAAAAACAACAAAATATCATTACAATACATTTAAAATACGATAAATACAGCAAGTGCAATCAGTTTTTAGAAGCCCGAGTCACACCGAAGACAGGCAAGGAGGGCCAGAGTTCAGCCCCCACTGTGTGGCTGCAATGTGGGGAGGCATTCCGTCTCCACGGGACGGTTTGAAAATGCCAGAAGTCAGTGTGCAGCTTTAAGGTGGCTGGAGGAAAGAGTGGGAGAGAGACAGAAAAAAGAGTCAGACAGGGAGAGGAGGAGCAGAGTTCCTAAAAAATGGACACAGACGTTTGAGTTTTACCGTTATCAAGCTCCACGTGAGGAAAAGCACCAGAGATCAAAAAGGGGTTAGGCTTACAGGGGTTCTGTCTGGAAAAAAACATAACAAAGTCCCACACAGGCCCACACGGTCCCACAAGTCCCACCACGGTCCGGCTAATAGGGAGAACCGAGATCATTCCCGGTGGGCCAGTATAATATTTAGTCCGCGAGGGCTGGAGTTCACTTTCAATATATTTATTTATTTATTTATTTATTTATTTATTTATTTATTTATTTATTTATTTATTTTGCGGGGGGTGTCATAGCACTGGGTTTATCTTTAACTGCAACCGCTGTTCTTGGGCCACCACTCCCTCTACTAGCAAGCAGATGCAGACGCACCTATGTCCTTGCTTGTTAGTAGCTCTATACTGTAGCTGTGGAGCATATATGATCTCTGCTCTGTTGGCTATGTCGGTGGTCAGCTGTGTTTGCTGTTTTAAACATGGATAATAGAAAGAGCAAGGGTGATGCAGAAAAGGAAAGAATTAGAAAGAGGAAAGCTCTGGAAGCAAACGCAGCCAAATGTGACAGATCGGTAACTTTTTCACAAAAATGACCTCCCGGTTGGAAACAACTAATGAGGACGATGAAACGGGGTAAACCACCTTTCAAGCTAGTTAATTATTGAGTCAATGAATTGTGTGGCATTTTGGCGTGTAACATAACGTTATGCAATTTAAATAATAGTATGATGCAACGCCACATAACTGGGAAACTTTGTCTTGTAGCTCTTCAGAGTCAGAAAAGCAGATCCAGCAGCAGACACCAGCCATGAGCCCACAAGTCCAGAGTGGGCGGTAGGACTTCTCATAGACTGAAGATTATTAGAATAAATAGACTACAATGAAGAGTATGGTGTAGGCCTGTTCAGTATTAAAGGTGCTCTGAGATGCTAGATGATTCAGCACTACATGAATGAAACTGACACCAAGGCTTTACAAAATAGAAGATTTGTGCTGAGAATTATGACCATTTTTAAAATGTGATTTAGTGTCAGAAGTAGAGCTAGGGGATTGCTCCTGTCACTATGGAAGGAAAAGGTGAGCTGTTGGAACAGACTGTGTGAACAAGGATTAGTTGCAGTAAAACCACTTTCTATACCCAAACGGTAGTCCTGACCTATTTTATTTTTTCATCATTAACGTGAGACAGTAAATACACAAAGCCCGCAATTGAAAGGCAATAGCATAAAGGAATGTCAAATAAGCCTGCATATTTTGCCAATGTAAATATCTTAATTGGTTAAGTAAGTCAAAATGTCTGTAGATATTATTTTTTACTGTGATACAGGTGCAGGCGAATCTAAGGAAACTGAAGGAAGAGTGAAGAGAGAGCAGTATCTACTGATGACAGAGGAGCAGCTCAGCAGCAGAACCCTGAACCACTAATCAGAAATGAGACAGATGAAGATGAGTCTGTTGTTAGCTTTGATTACTTTGCTCACACTCAGTCATGGGATTATACATACATTTTTTTTCTTATCATCCTCGTCAAACCCCTAATATCACTATATCAAAAGTTTTCAATAACAAAGATGGAAAAAAACGCAGGTAAGTTGTGATGGAAATCTTTTGTTGCAAAGGATACAAAAAGAAAGCGTTATTAAAAGTGCAGCAAGCCTTATTTTTTTTAATTATTTTTTTATTAATATTTTTTATAAATTCTTTGATTTCATTTCAAACATTATAAAGTTTTGAACAAATATAACACCTATAAGAACAAAATATAGATTCTGTTATGTTGTGTTGTGAGGAATAATAATGTTGGAGATGTCGATGTGCACTCACTTTTGAAATAAATCCACATTGTGAAGTAACCTTTACTTGCGCTGAATTGGAAATATTCTAGAAATACACTGAATTACAAGGCTTTGCAGAACAGTGTGTAGACCTAACATGTAAGGTATAATTCCATGATTTTAATAATAATTGTTCGTGATCTAAAGTTGGCCGGTCTGAGGTACGAAACTCCAGGGCTAAAATGAGTCTCAGTCCGGCCCTGGTCCCACATACGGTTCGAGTTTTACCGTTATCCAGCTCCAGATGAGAAAAGAACCGGAGGTTAAAAAGGGGATCAGCTAACCGGCGTTCTGTACTTTGAAAAAACATAACAGATTCCCACAATGGCCTGGAAAAATAGCAACGTCCCACACAGGCCTGGAAAAAAGAAAGAGTCCACACGGTCCGCCGGCCGTCCCGGCCTAATCCTGACCCGGTTCAGCGCAACATTTCCCGGCGTTCCTCCTCCTCAGCGCATGCAAATGTGCAGCGTCAAGGGGCTAAAAAGGGGTGGTGGAGGGGAGAACAGGACCAGGGCGAGAGTTCTCCTCGAGCTCGAGTGTGAAGCTCTGATGTGGGGCACACTGGGGGGGGGGGGGTTGAAAAAGTTCCACAACTCAGGGGGCTGGAGAGAAGAGAGGGGGAGAGAGAGGGGAAAAGATTATGACCTGGAAATGGTTAGATTTTCGGCTAAAGTGAGGAGAAGCCCCGGAGGTTAAAAAAAAAAAAAAAAGATGTTAGACTTAAGGGGTTGTCTCTTGAAAAAAATAACAAAGTTACGGTTCATGTTTTATCGTTATCCAGTTGCAGATGAGAAAAGAACCGGAGCTTGAAAACGGGGTTAGGCTGACCGGTGTTCTGTCTATGGAAATATAACAATGTCCCACACGGACTGGAAAAAGACAGAGTCCACACCGTCCACCAGCCGTCCCGGTCTAACCCTGACAACGGTCAGTGCGACATTTCCCAGTGCTCTTCCTCGTCCATGCACGCCAGTGTGCAACGGGGGTTGGAGGGAAGAGGGAGAGAGAGAACAAGAGAAAGAAAAAGAATTCAGGACCACGGACAGAGTTTTTCCACTAGAATGTGGTTGCAATTTAAGTCAGCATTCCATCTCCACGGTGCGGTTTGAGAAATGCCAGAACTAAGTGTGAAGCTTTACGTTCTGCTTGAGACAAAACATCCTTTTCTCAAAAGTGACCAAATCAGTTTCTGCTTGCGTGAAACGCCATAAAATGACATTTTTACCCATATAGACAAAAAAGCATGAAACACTAAAAGCAAGTCAGAAATAAGTGTTTCATGGTTTTTTTTGTCAAGTCTTATCAGTTCATTACATTTTGATTGAGAAAAAAAACACCTTTTCTCAAAGTGACCAAAACAGCTTCTTATCGTCTGAAAAACTGAAAAATGACATTTTGCTCTTCTACGCAGAAAAGCATGAAAACACTGAAAACAAGTCAGAAAATAAGTGTTTTTTTGGCTTTTTCTTAAAAGTCTTCTCAAATCATGAGTTCTGCTGAAAAAAAACATCTTTGTCTGAAAGTGACCAAAACAGCTTCTTATCGTCTGAAACCGCTCAAAAATGACATTTTTTCCTCTTCTACTAAGAAAGCATGAAAACACTAAAACAAGTCAGAAATAAGTTTTTATTGCTGTTTTGTATACGTCTTATCGGCTCATGACGTTTTGCTTGAGAAAAAAAATCCTTGTCTCAAAGTGACCCAAAACAGCTTCTTATCGTCTGAAACGCTCAAAAATGACCATTTTTTCCTCATCTACTCAGAAAAGCATGAAAACACTAAAAACAAGTCAGAAATAAGTGTTTTATGGCTGTTTTGTATACGTCTTATCAGTTCATGACGTTTTGCTTTAGAAAAAAAATATCCTTGTCTCAAAGTGACCAAAACAGCTTCTTATCGTCTGAAACGCTCAAAAATGACATTCTGCCTCTTCTACGCAGAAAAGCATGAAAACACTAAAAATAAGGCAGAAATAAGTGGTTTATGGCTGTTTTGTCATAGACTTACCAGTTCATAAAACTTTCCGTGAGACTAAAACATTCTTTTCTTAAGTGACAAAAACATCTTCTTATCGTCTTAAACGCTCAAAAATGACATTTTTGCCTCTTCTACTCAGAAAAGCATGAAAACACTAAAAAAAGAAGTGAGAAATAAGTGTTTTATGGCTTTTTTAAAAAAAAGTAATTTCAAATCATGAAGTTCTCCTTGAAAAAAAACATCCATGTCACAAAGTGACCAAAACAGCTTCTTATCGTCTGAAAAACTGAAAAATGACATTTTGCCTCTTCTACGCAGAAAAGCATGAAAACACTGAAAACAAGTCAGAAAAAAGTGTTTTATGGCTTTTTCTTTAAAGTCTTCTCAAATCATGAAGTTCTGCTTGAAAAAAAACATCTTTGTCTGAAAGTGACCAAAACAGCTTCTTATCGTCTGAAACGCTCAAAAATGACATTTTTTCCTCTCCTACTCAGAAAAGCATGAAAACACTAAAAACAAGTCAGAAATAAGTGTTTTATTGCTCTTTTGTATACATCTATCAGTTCATGACGTTTTGCTGAGAAAAAAAATCCTTGTCTCAAAGTGACCATAATAGCTTCTTATAGTCTGAAACGCTCAACAATGGCAATTTTTGCCTCTTCTAATCAGAAAAGCATGAAAACACTAAAAACAAGTCAGAAATAAGTGTTTTATGGCTTTTTTGTTTACGTCTTATCAGTTCATGACGTTTTGCTTGAGAAAAAAAAATCATTGTCTCAAAGTGACCAAAACAGCTTCTTATCGTCTGAAACGCTCAAAAATGACATTTTTGCCTCATCTACTCAGAAAAGCATGAAAACACTAAAAACAAGTCAGAAATAAGTGTTTTATGGCTGTTTTGTATACGTCTTATCAGTTCATGACGTTTTGCTTGAGAAAAAAATATCCTTGTCTCAAAGTGACCAAAACAGCTTCTTATCGTCTGAAACGCTCAAAAATGACATTCTGCTTCTTCTACGCAGAAAAGCATGAAAACACTAAAAACAAGTCAGAAATAAGTGTTTTATGGCTGTTTTGTATACGTCTTACCAGTTCATTAAATTTTCCGTGAGACTAAAACATTCTTTTCTTAAAGTGACAAAAACAGCTTCTTATCGTCTTAAACGCTCAAAAATGACATTTTTGCCTATTCTACTCAGAAAACCAGGAAAACCGAGAGGTCTGTACATTGTGGTGAGCCTGTAGCCTGTAACCCAGCGCTAGGATCCCGGAGCCTTGAGCCTGGAACTGAACAAAACACCGGAGCCCGTAGCCTGGAAATGTCCCCAAACATGGAACCCGGAGGCTTGAGCCCGGAACCCGGAGGTCGGAGGCCGGAGGCCGTAGCACCGAGCCTGGAACTGAACCCGAGACCGTAGTCTGGAGCCGTTAACCTGGAGAACGAAGCCTTCCATTTACAAATAACCTGGAGCCTTGAGTCTGGAGGGCGGAGCTGGAGCGCGGAGCTTACAGACACGGGCCTTAAGGACTGGAGCTCTGAGCCCAGATCCTCAAAGTGACCCCGTGCCTGGAGCCGGAGCATGGAGCCGTGAGCGTAGAGCCGTGAGCATGGAGATTTGAGCCTTGGAGTCCGGAGCCTGGAAATGATCCCGTGCCTGAAGCCTGGAGCCTTGGAGCGCTGAGCAAGGAGCGTGGAGCCTAGAGCCCGTTCCTGGAGCCTTGAGCCTGGAGCCTGGAACTGACCCCGAGCACGGAACCTTGAGCTCGGACCCTGGAGCCCGTAGACTGGATGTGATCCCGAGCCTGGAGCCTGGAGCCTGGAGTCTGGAGCCTAGAACCAGGATTCTGCAGCCCAGAGCGTGGAAATGACCCCGTTTTCAGAACCTGGAGGCCAGGTATGAAACCCCGGCATTGAACTTACCCGTAGCCCGAAGCCTGGAGCCCAGAGCCCAAAAGCCAGAGCATGGAATAAACCCCAAACCGGAAACCTGGGTCCTGGAGATCGGAATCGGGAACTTATCGCGAGCCCAGAGCCGGGAACCGGGAGCCTTTAGCCATGAGCCTGGAGCCTGGAGCCTGGAGCCTGGAGCCTGGAGCCTGGAGCCTGGAGCCTGGAGCCTGGAACATGGAGCCTTGAGCATGTAGTCTTGAGCCTGTAACTTGAAGCTTTGAGCCCAGAACCAGGAGCCTAGAGCATGGAGCCTAGAACTGACCACACGTCCGGACCTTGGAGACCAGAGCCTAGAAATGACCCCGTGCCTTGAGCCTGGAGCCCGGAGCCTTGAGTGCGGAGCATAGACGTAGGAGGCTGGAACCCAGAGCCTGGAACTGACCCCGAGCCTTTAGCACGGAGCATGGAGTACGAAGCCTGGAACTGGCCCTGAGACTGAAACCTGGAGCCCAGGCCTGGAACAAACCCTGAGCCTGGAGCCTGAAGCCTTGACCTCGAAGCCCTGAGCCCGGAGCCAGGAGCCAGGAACAAGGAGCCCGGAGTTTGGAGCATTGAGCCAGGAGCCCGGAGCTCTGAGCATTGAGCCAGGAGCCCGGAGCTTGCAGCATGGAGCCTGGAGCCTGGAGCCTGGCGCCCTGAGCGTGGAGCATGGAGTCTTGAATCCAGAGCCTGAAGCCCGGTGCCCAGAGCTTGGAACTGACCCCGAGCCCAGAGCTTTGAGCCTTGAGCCCGGAGCATGGAAATGACCCCGACCCTGGAGCCTGGAGTCTTCAGCCCAGAGCATTGAACTGACCCCAATCCTTGAGTCTGGAGCCTTTTGCCTGGATGAAGACCCAGAGCCCAAAGCCTGGAGCCCGGAGCCTGGAGCCTGGAGAATGGAAATGACCCTCAGCAAGGAACCTGGAGCCTTGACCTTAAGTTTGGGTCATGGAACCTAAAGCCTGGAGCCCGATGCGCAGTGCCTGAAACTGACCCTGAGCCTAGAGGCTGGAGCTTTGAGCCCGGAGCATGGAACAGACACCAAGCCCGGAGACCTGAGCCTGGATCTTTAAGCCCGGAGCCTGGAACTGATCCAGAGCCTAGAGTCTTTAGCCGGTAGCCTGGAGCACGGAGTCTGCAACTGACCAAGACCCTGGAGCCTTGAGCCTTGAGCCTGGAGCTTGGAGCCATGAGCCTGGAGCCTTGAGCCAGGAGCCTAGTGCACGGAATCTAGAGCCCAGACCTTAAAGACTGGAGCCCAGAACAAAGATAGTCAAAGTGACCCCGAGGCCGGAGGAAAGAACCCGGAGCCTTGAACTGACCATGAACATTGATCCTTGATCCCTGAGCCTGGAGCCCGAACCCTTGAACTTACCCCAAGCTTGGAGCCCGTAGCACGGAGCCCTGAACATGGAGCATGGAGCGCGGAGCCTGGAACTGACCACGAGCACAGAACCTTGAGCTCTGAACCTTGGTTCCGGAGCATGGATCCGTGAGCATGGAGCCATGACCCTGGAGCTGTGAGCCCAAAGCCTTGTACTGACCCCGAGTCAAGAGCAGTGAGCCTGGAGTCTTGAGCCAGGAGCCTGGAAATGACCCTCTGCCTGGAGCCTGGAGTCCAGAGACTGGAACTGACTCCGAGCACGGAACCTTGAGTCAGGACCCAGAAGCCCGGAGACTGGAACTGACCCCAAGCCTGGAGCCTGGAGCTTGGAGCTCTGAGCACTGAGCCGTGAGAATGAAGCTGTGAGTCTTGAGACTGGAGCCAGGAGCCTGGAGCCCGGAGCATGGAACTGACTCCGAGTCCGAAGCCTTGATTCTGGAGCCCTGAGTGTGGAAATGACCCCGTTCCCAGAGCCTGGAGCCGGGGGCGTGGAACCCCGAGCATGGAACTTAGCCCAAGCCGGAAGCCTGGAGCCTTAAGCCGGGAGACCGGAACTTGGACCTGACCCAATGCACGAAGCCTTGAGTCTGGAGCCCAACGGCAAGGGCATGGAACCCGAAACCTGGGTCCTGGTGCCCGGAGCCTTGAACTGATCCCGAGCCCAGAGCCTGGAGCTTTGAGCCTGGAGCTTTGAACCTGGAGCCTGGAGCCTTGAGCCTTGAGCCTTGAGCCTGGAGCTTGGAGCCTGGAGCCATGAGCATGGAGCCAAGAGCCTGTAAGAAGACCCCAAGCCCAAAGCCAGGAGCCTGGAGCCCTGGGCGTGAAACACCAAGCATGGAACTTACCCCGAGCAAGAAGATGGACCCTTGAGCCTGGAGTCTGGAGCCTGGAGCCTTGAGGGGGGAGCACGGAGCCTTGAACTGACACTGAGCCCAGAGCCTTGAGCCTGGAGCCTGAAGCATGGAGCCCGGAGCCTGGAACTGACACCGACCCTGGAGCCTATAGCCTAGAGCTCAGAGCTTGAAGTATGGAGCCTTTAGCCTGGAGTCTAGAACCTGGTGACTGGAGCAATGAACTCACCCAGAGCCTTGAACCTTGAGTCTTGAGCCCGGAGCATGGAACTGACCCAGAGGCTGGAGCCTAGAGCCCGGAGCCTTGAGCCTGGAGCCAGGTGCCTGTAGCCTGGAACGCGTAGTCACGAGCCTGGAGCATAGAGCCTGGAGCATAGAGCCTTTAGCCTTGAACTGAGCCCGAAATGAGGAGCCTAAAACTTTGAGCCCGGAGCCACGAACCTACTCCGAGCCCAAAGCCTTGATCCCTTAGGAAGGAGCCTGGAGCCTGGAGCCTGGAGCCTGGAAATTACCCCCAGCAAGGAACCTGGAGCCTTTATCTTAAGTTTGGGTCATGGAGCCTGGAGCCTGGAGCCTGGATGTGCAGTGCCTGAAACTGATCCCGATCCTAGAGGCTGGAGTTTGGAGCCCGGAGCATGGAACAGACACCAAGCCCGGAGCCCTGTGCCTGGGACCAGGAGCCTGGAGTGCGGAGCCTGGATCCTTTAGCCAGGAGCCTGGAACTGATCCCGAGCCTTGAGTCTTGAGCCGGTAGCCTGGAGCACAGAGTCTGCAACTGACCAAGACCCTGGAGCCTGGAGCCTTGAGCCTGGAGCTTGGAGCCGTGAGCCTTGAGCCTTGAGCCGTGATCCCGGAGCCTGGAGCCTAGTGCACAGAATCTAGAGCCCAGACCTTAAAGACTGGAGCCCAGAACCAAGATACTCAGAGTGACCCCGAGCCCGGAGGAACGAACCCGGAGCCTTGAACTGACCATGAACATTGATCCTTGATCCCTGAGCCTGGAGCCCGAACCCTGGAACTTACCCCAAGCCTGGAGCCTGTAGCATGGAGCCGTGAGCTTGGAGCCTGGCGCATGGAGCCTGGAAATGACCTTAAGTCCGGTCCTTGGAGCCCGGAGCAAAGAAATGACCCCTAGCCCAGAGCCCTGAACATGGAGCGTGGAGCGCGGAGCCTGGAACTGACCCCAAGCACAGAGCCTTGAGCTCGGAACCTGGGGTCCGGCGCGTGGATCCGTGAGATTGGAGCCGTGACCCTGGAGCTGTGAGCCCAAAGCCTTGTACTGACCCCGAGTCAAGAGCCTGGAGCCTGGAGTCTTGAGCCAGGAGTCTGGAAATGACCCTGTGCCTGGATCCTGGAGTCCGGAGACTGGAACTGACTCCGAGCACGGAACCTTGAGTCAGGACCCAGAAGCCCGGAGACTGGAACTGACCCCGAGCCTGGAGCGTGGAGCCCTGGAGCCCTGAGCTCGGAGCATTGAGCCGTGAGCATGAAACTGTGAGCCTTTAGACTGGAGCCTGGAGCTCGGAGCATTGAGCCGTGAGCATGGAGCTGTGAGCCTGGAGCCACGAGCCCGGACCCTGGAACTGACTCTGAGTCCGAAGCCTTTATTCTGGAGCCTGGAGCATGGAAATGACCCCGTTCCCAGAGGCTGGAGCCCAGTGCGTGGAACCCCGAGCATTGAACTCAGCCCGAGCCCGACGCCTGGAGCCTTAATACTGGAGCCTAAAGCCTGAAGAGCGGAACTTGGACCTGACCAAATGCCCGGAGCCTTGAGTCTGGAGCCCACAGGCCAGAGCATGGAATACACTCTGAACCTGAACCTGGTTCCTGGTGCCCGGAGCCTTGAACTGATGCCGAGCACAGAGCCTGGAGCTTTGAGCCGGGCTCGGGCTCTGCCTCCGTTCCAGGGTTTAGGGTTAGGGCTGAGGCCAGGGCCAGGGTTGGGGCTCCGGGCTCGGGCTAAGTTATAGGGTTCAGGTTAGGGCTAAGGCCAGGGTCAGGGTTTGGGCTCTGAGCTCGGGCTCAGTTACTGGCTCCAGACTCAAGGCTCCAGGCTCCGGGCTCTAGATTCCGGGTTCCGGGATCTAGATTGCGGGTTCTAGGCTCCGGGCTACAGGCTCCACGCTCAAGGCTCCGCGTTCCTTGCTCCTGGCTCGGTGTCAGTTCAAGGCTCCCGGCTCCAGGCTCCAGGCTCCAGGCTCCCAGCTCTAGATTCCGGGTTCCGGGCTCCGGGCTCCGGGCTACAGGCTCCACGCTCAAGGCTCCGCGTTCCTTGCTCCGGGCTCGGTGTCAGTTCAAGGCTCCAGGCTACAGGCTACAGGCTACAGGCACCAGGCTTCGGGCTCCAGAATCCCAGCTTTTGGTCTTTTTCAGGCTACGAGCTCCAGGCTAAAGGCTCCAGACTCCAGTATTGGGGTCAGTTCAAGACTCCGGGCTCAAGGCTCCAGACTCCAGGCTCCAGGCTCTGGGCTCCAGACTCCAGGCTCCAGGCTACAAGCTCCAAGGCTCTGCGCTCCAGTCTATGGGCTCGTGATCAGTTCGAGGCTCCGGGCACTAGGCTCTAGGGTCCGGGTTTGGCGTCAGTTCAAGGCTCCGGGTTCAAGGTTCCAGGTTCCAGGTTCCATGCTGCAGGCTCATCGATCCAGTATCCAGGCTCCGGATTTCTGGGTCAGTTCCACGCTCCAGTCTTAAGGCTTCCAGTCTCCGGTTCAGTTCAAGACTCATGACTCCAGGCTCCAAGTTCCAGACTCCAGGCTCAGGTCTCCAGGCGCAAGACTCAAGGTTCCAGGCTCAAAGCTCCATGCTCAAGGCTCCAGGCTCTGGGCTCAAGATCAGTTCCAGACTCCAGTCTCCAGGACCCAGTTTTCGGGTTCGGGGTGTATTCCATGCTCTGGCCTTCGGGCTCAAGTCTCCAGGCTTCTGGCTCGGGGTAAGTTCCATGCTCGGGGATCCACGCTCCTGGTTCCAGGCTCTGAGAATGGGGTCATTTCCAAACTCCGGGCTCCAGAATCCAGCTTCAAGGCTCCGTACTCGGGGTCAGGTCCACGCTCCGGACTCCAGGCTCCAGGCTCCAGGCTCGGGGTAAGTTCCAGTCTATGGGCTGCAGGGTCCTGGCTCAAGGTTTTGTGCTCGGGATCAGTTCTAGGCTCTGGGCTCAAGGCTCCAGGAAGAGGGTCATTTCCAGGCTCCGGGCTCAAGACTCCAAGGTCCAGGCTTTTGACTCTGGGTCAGTACAAGGCTTTTGGCTCCCGGCTCAAGGCTCACGGCTCCATGCTCACGGCTCCATGCTCAAGGCTCCATGCTCCAAGCCCCAGGCTCAGAGCTCAAGGTTCTGTGCTCGGGGTCAGTTCCAGGCTCCGCGCTCCTCGCTCCATGTTCAGGGCTCATGGCACAGAGGTCCGGACTTAAGGTCAGTTCCAGGCTCTATGCTCCAGGCTCCAAGCTCACGGCTCCATGCTACAGGATCCAGGCTTGGGGTAAGTTCCAGGGTTCGGGTTCCAGGCTCATGGATCAAGGCTCAATGTTCATGGTCAGTTCAAGGCTCCGGGTTCTTTTCTCTGGGCTCGGGGTCACTTCGAGTATCTGGGTTCCGGGCTCCAATCTTTAAGGTCTGGACTCTAGATTCCACGCACTAGGTTCCAGGCTCCAGGCTCCAGGCTCCAGGCTCCAGGCTCCAGGCTCCAGGCTCCAGGCTCCAGGCTCCAGGCTCCAGGCTCCAGGCTCCGCGTCGTTAGTTTCTCCGGGATCCAGGCTTTGGGCTCGGAGTATATTTGTGACTCCGGGCTCCAGGTTTTTGGCTCCATATTTTGGGCACGATTCCAGACTACGGATTCTATGCTCCAAGTTCGTGACTACGCATTCCAGGCTAATGGCACCTGGCTCCAGGCTCAAGGCTCCGGTCTCCAGGCTCCAGCCCCGGGGTCAGTTCCATGCTCCGGGGCTCAAGACTCCAGGCTCCGGGCTCAGGGTCAGTTCATGGCTCCAGTCACCAGACTCTTGACTCCAGGCTCAAGGCTCCGTGCGTCATGCTCTTGGCTCCAGGCTATAGGCTCCAGGGTCGGGGTCAGTTCAATGCTCCGGGCTCCATGCTTCAGCCTCTGGGCTCAAGGCTCCGGGCTCAGTGTCAGTTCCAGGCTCCGTGCTTTCCCCTCAAGGCTACAGGCTCCGGGCACCGGGCTCCGGGCTCCGGGCTTCGGGCTTCGGGCTTCGGGCTTCGGGCTCCGGTTTCCAGGCTCTGGGCTCCGGGCTCTGGGCTCCGGGCTCCGGGCTCCAGAATCTTGGCATGGGGTCAGGTCCAAGATCTGGTCTCCAGGTTTTAGGCTCCAGTTTTCAGGCTCGAGATCAGTTCCAGGCTAGAGGCTCCATAGTCCAGGTTCACATCTACACATTCCAGGCTCAAGGCTCCCAGCACCACGCTCCAGACTGAAGGTTCCAAACTCAAGGCTACAGGCTCAGGGTAAGTTCCATGCTCCAGGGTTAAGGCTCCAAGCTCAAGGCTCGGGGTCATTTCCATGCTGAAGTCACCTGGCTCTAGGCTCTTGGATCTGTGCTCTGGGCTCCGGGCTCCTTGCTCCAGGCTCAAGGCGCCATGTTTCAAGGTCTTGGCTCCAGGCTCCCGTATCAGGGTCAGTTCCAGGCTCTGGGCTCCATGCTCCGGGGTAAGGGCTCCAGACTCCAGACTCCAGGCTCCAGGCTCCAGGCTCCAGGCTCCATGCTTCAAACTCATGGATCAAGGCTAAAGGCTCAATGCTCTGGGTCAGTTCGAGGCTCATGGCACCATGCTTCAGGCTCCGGGCTTAAGGCTCCTGGCTCAGTGTCAGTTCCTGGCTCCGGGCTCCCCGCTCAAGGCTCCAGGTGTCAGGCTCCAGGCTCTGGGCATGGGGTCAGTTCCAAGTTCCGGTCTCCAGGTTTTAGGCTCCAAATTTCAGGCTCGGGGTCAGTTCAAGGCTAATGGCTCCATTTTCCAGGCTTGTTGCTACGCGTTCCAGGCTTAAGGCTCCCGGCACAAAGCTCAAGGCTGAAGGCTCAAAGCTCAAGGCTCCAGGCTCTGGGTAAGTTCCTTGCTCCGGGCTAAAGGCTCCAAGCTCAAGGCTTGGGTTCACTTCCACGCTCTAGGCTCCAGGCTCCATGCTCAAGGCTGCATGGTTCAGGGTCTTTACTTCAGGCTCCAGGCTCCAGGCTCCAGGCTCCAGGCTCAAGGGTCTAGGCTCTAGGCTGTAGGCTCTAGGCTCCAGGCTCCGCACTCAAGGCTCCGAGCTCAAGGCTCTAGAATCTAGGCTCTCGGCTCCATGCTCCAGGCTCCGGGCATGGGGTAGGTTCAAAGTTCTGGGATACAGGCTTCAGGCTCCAGGCTTCGGGTTTGGGGTAAGTTCCAGTCTCCGGGTTCCACGTCCTGGGCTCAAGACTCCGGACACGGGTTTATTTCCAGTCTGCTGGCTCCAGACTTTGGGCTTTGGGTCTTCTTCCAGGCTCCATGCTCCTGGCTCAAAACCTCCGGTTCAAAACTTCCGGCTCAAAGCTCATGGCTCCGGGTTCGGGATCAGTTCAAGGTTCCGGGTTCCAGGCCCGAGGTTCCGAGATCGGGGTCAGTTCCAAGCTCGAAGCTCCGGGCTCAAGGCGCCGCAATCAAGGATCCAGGCTCTGGGCTAAGGGTCAGATCCAGGCTCCGGGCTCCAGGCTCCGGGCTCCAGGCTCCGGGCTCCAGGCTCCGGGCTCCAGGCTCCGGGCTCCAGGCTCCGGGCTCCAGGCTCCGGGCTCCAGGCTCCGGGCTCCAGGCTCCATTCTCGGGTTCAGTTCCAGTCTCGAGGTTCCTAGCTCTAGGCTCCGGGCTCCAGGCTTTGGGCTCAGGGTCTTCTTCCAGGCTCCAGGCTCCTACCTCCAGACTCCAGGTTCCAAGCTCCAAGCTCCAAGCTCTGCGCTCCAGGCTATGGGCTCGTGATCAGTTCCAGGCTCCGGCCTCCAGGCTCCAGGATCAGGGTTTTGGGTCAGTTCCAGTCTCCTGGCTCAAGGCTCCATGATCCAGGCATTGAGCTTGGTGTCTCCTTCCAGGCTCCAGGCTCGTTACCAGTTCGAGGCTCCGGGCACTAGGCTCTAGGGTCCGGGTTTAGAATCAGTTCAAGGCTCCGGGCTCCAGGTTTCCAGGTTCCAGGCTCCAAGCTCATCAATCCAGTATCCGGGCTCCGGATTCTTGGTCAGTTACACGCTCCAGTCTTCAGGCTCCAGTCTCCGGTTCAGTTCAAGGCTCCATACTCCAGGCTCCAAGTTCCAGACTCCAGGCTCAAGTCTCCACGCTCAAGGCGCCAGGCTCCAGGCATGGAGTCAGTTCCAAGTGCCGGTCTCCCGGCTTTCAGGCCCCAGGCTTCTGGTTCGGGGTAAGTTCCATTTTTTGGGTTCCACACCCAGGGCTCCAGGCTCCAGGCTCCAGGCACGGGGTTTTTTCCAGGCTCCGGGCTCCAGGCTTTGGGCTCGGGATCTTCTTCCAGGCTCTAGGCTCAAGGCTCCAGGTTCAAAGCTCCTGGCTCAAGGCTGAAAGCTCCAGGCTCAAAGCTCCAGGCTCCTGGCTCAAGATCAGTTCCAGACTACGGTCTCCAATACCAAGGTTTCAGGTTCGGGGTGTATTCCATGCTCTGGCCATCGGGCTCCAGGCTCCTGGCTTCGGGCTCGGGATAAGTTCCATGCTCGGGGATTCACGCCCATTGCTCCAGGCTCTGAGAACGGGGTCATTTCCAAACTCCGGGCTCCAGAATCCAGCTTCAAGGCTTCGCACTCGGGGTCAGTTCCAGGCACCGGACTCCAAGCTCCAGACTCCAGGCTCCAGGCTCCAGGCTCACGGCTCCATGCTCACGGCTCAATGATCCGAGCTCAAGGCTCCAGGCTCCAGGCTCCAGGTCAGTTCCAGTGTCCGGGCTGCAGGGTCCTGGCTCAAGGTTTTTTTGCTCGGGGTCAGTTCTAGGCTCTTGGCTCAAGGCTCCAGGCACAGGTTCATTTCCAGGCTCCGGGCTAGAGACTCCAGGCTTCAGGCTCTTGACTCGGGGAAAGTACAAGGCTTTGTGCTCCCGGCTCCAGGCTTCCGGCTCCATGCTCACGGCTCCATGCTCCGGGCCCCAGGCTCAGAGCTCCAGGTTCTGTGCTCGGGGTCAGTTCCAGGGTCCGCTATCCACGCTCCATGTTCAGGGCTCCAGGCTCGGGGTCATTTCTTGGCTCCAGGCTCAGAGATCTGGACTTAAGGTCATTTCCAGGCTCTATGCTCCAGGCTCCAAGCTCACGGCACCATGCTATGGGATCCAGGCTTGGGGTAAGTTCCAGGGTTTGGGTTCCAGGCTAAGGGACCAAGGCTCAATTTTCATGGTCAATTCAAGGCTCCGGGTTCTTTTCTCCAGGCTCGCGGTCACTTCGAGTATCTGGGTTCCGGGCTCTAATCTTTAAGGTCTGGGCTCTTGTTTCCACGCACTAGGCAAAAGGCTCCAGGCTCCAGGCTACATGCTCCAGGCTCAAGGCGCAAGGCTCCAGGGTCTTGCTCAGTTGCAGATTCCGTTCTCCAGGCTACTGGCTCCAGACTCCAAGCTTGGGATCAGTTTGAGGCTCCGGGCTAAAGGATCCAGGGTCCGCACTCCAGGCTCCTGGTTCCAGGCACAGGCTCAGGGTCAGTTCCATGCTCCGGGCTCCAGGCTAAAGCCTCGAGGCTCGGATTCAGTTTCAGGCACCGCGCATCGGGCTCCAGGCTCCGTGCCCCAAACACCAGGTCAAGGCTCCAGATTCCTTGCTCAGGTTAATTTCCAGACTGTGGGCTCTTGGCTCCAGGCTCTAGGCTCTTGGCTCAGTGTCAGTTCCAGGCTTTTGGCTCCAGGTTCCGGGCTCCAGGCTGAAGGCTCCAAGCTCCAGGCTCTATGCTCCATGCTCCAGGCTTGGGGTCACTTAAGGGCTCCAGGCTCCAGGCTCCCGGCTCCAGACTCCATACTCCAGGCTCCGCGCTCCATTCTCCGGTTTCAAGAATCTGGGCAAGGGTTAAGTTCCAGGCTCCGGGCTAAGGGCTAAAGCCTCCAGTCTCCAGGCTTCAGACTCCGGGCTCCCTGCTCAAAGGCTCATGGCTCCGCGCTCAAGGCTCCGGGCTCCAGGCTTCGGGCTTTGGGGCACTTCCGTTCTCCAGGTACCAGGCTTGAGGCTCAAGGCTTAGGGCTCTGGGTAAGTTCCAGGCTCCGGGCTCAAGGCTCCGGGCTCCGGGCTCCGTGCTCCGGGCTCCAGGCTCAAGGTTTCGGGCACCAGGCTCCAGGTTCCAGACACAACGCTCCAGGATCCGGGATCGGGGTCAGTTCGAGGCTCGTGGCTCAAGGCTTTGGGATCAGGGTCAGTTTGTGGCTCCGGGCTCCAGTTTGAAGGCTCGTTTCTCCAGGCTCCAGGCTCCAGGCTCCAGGCTCAAGGCTCCAGGCTCAAGGCTCCAGGCTCCAGGCTCCAGGCTCCGCGTTCCTTCCTCCGGGATCCAGGCTCTGGGCTCGGAGTATGTTCGTGGCTCCGGGTTCCAGGTTTTAGGCTCCATATTTTTGGCACAGTTCCAGGCTAAAGGTTCTATGCTCCAAGTTCGTGACTACACGTTCCAGGCGAATGGCACCTGGCTCCAGGCTCAAGGCTCCAGTCTCCAGGCTCCAGCCTCGGGGTCAGTTCCATGCTCCGGGCTCAAGACTCCAGGCTCAAGGTTCAGGATCAGTTCATGGCTCCAGTCACAAGGCTCTGGGCTCCAGGCTATAGGCTCCAGAGTCGGGGTCAGTTCCAGGCTCCGGGCTCCATGCTTCAGGCTCTGGGCTCAAGGCTCCAGGCTCAGTGTCAGTTCCAGGCTCCGTGCTCCCCCCTCAAGTCTCCAGGCTCCGGGCTCCGGGCTCCGGGCTCCGGGCTCCGGGCTCTGGGCTCCAGGCTCTTGGCATGGGGTCAGTTCCAAGATCTGGTCTCCAGGTTTTAGGCTCCACTTTTCGGGCTCGAGGCCAGTTCCAGGCCACAGGCTCCATAGTCCAGGTTCGTTGCTACGCGTTCCAAGCTCAAGGCTCCCAGCACCAGGCTCCGGGCTCCAGGCTTTGGGCTCAGGGTCTTCTTCCAGGCTCCAGGCTCCAAACTCCAGACTCCAGGCTCCAGGTTCAAAGCTCCAAGCTCTGCGCTCCAGGCTATGGGCTCGTGATCAGTTCCAGGCTCCAGTCTCCAGGCTCCAGGATAAGGGTTTCAGGTCAGTTCCAGTCTGCTCGCACCAGGCTCCATGATTCAGACGTTGGGCTTGGTGTCTTCTTCCAGGCTCCAGGCTCCAGGCTCCAGGCTCGTGACCAGTTCTAGGCTCCGGGCACTAGGCTCTAGGGTTCGGGTTTGGCATCTGTTCAAGGCTCCAGTTTTCCAGGTTCCAGGCTCCAGGCTCCAGGTTCATCAATCCAGTATCCGGGCTACGGATTCGGGGTCAGTTCCAAGCTCCAGTCTTCAGGCTCCAGTCTCCGGTTCAGTTCAAGGCTCCATACTCCAGGCTCAAAGTTCCAGACCCACGGCTCAAGTGTACAGGCTCAAGGCTCCAGGCTCCAGGCATGGAGTCAGTTCCAAGTTCCGGTCTCCCAGTTGTCAGGCCCCAAGTTCCATGCTTGGGGTTCCAAACCCAGGGCTCCAGGCTCCAGGCACAGGGTTTTTTCCAGGCTCCGGGCTCCAGGCTTTGGGCTTGGGATCTTCTTCCAGGCTCAAGGCTCCAGGTTCAAGGCTCCCGGCTCCAGGTTCAAAGCTCCAGGCTCTGGGCTCAAGATCAGTTCCAGACTCCGGTGTCCAGGACCCAGGTTTCGGGTTGAACGGACCCCAATCCTTGAGTCTGGAACCTTTTGACTGTTTCTCATAGCCTGGAAAAGACCAAAAGCTGGGAGCCCGGAGCCTGGAGCCCGGAGCCCGGAGCCCGGATCCCGGAGCCCGGAGCCTGGAGCCTGGAGCCTGGAGCCTTGAGCCCGAAGACTGGAACTGACCCCGAGCCCAAAACCTTGAGCCAGGACCCTGCAGCCCGGAGACTGGAACTGACCCCGGAGCCTGGAACCTGGAACCTGGAACCTGGAGCCCAGAGCCTGGAACTGACTCCGAACCCGGACCCTAGAGCCTAGAGCCCGGAGCTTCGAACTGATAATGAGCCTGGAGCCTGGAGACTGGAACTTACCCCGAATCTTAGTCCTGGAGCCTGGAGGCCGGACCCTGGAACTGATCACGAGCCCATAGCCTTGAGCGCGGAGTCTGGAGCTTGGAGCCTGGAACCTGGAGCCTGGAGCCTGAAGTCTGGAGCCTGGAAGAAGACCCTGAGCCAATAGCCTTGAGCACGGAGCCTGAAGCAAGGAACCTCGAGACTGGAACTGAACCCGAGCCCGGAGCCCGGAGCCCGGAGCCCGGAGCCCGGAGCTGACCCTTAGCCCAGAGCCTGGATCCTTGATTGCAGAGCCTCGAGCTTGGAACTGACCCCGACCCTGGAACCTGGGGCCTGGAACCCGGAGTCTGGAACAGATCCCGAACCCGGAGCCATGAGCTTTCAGCCGGAAGCTTTAAGAACCTGGGGACTGGAGCCCGGAGACTGGACATAACCCCGTGCCCGGAGCCTTTAGCCCAGGGCGTGGAACCCGGAGCCTCGATCTTACCCCAAACCCGAAACCTGGAGCCTTATTCCTGGATCCAAGAACTTTGAACCTACCCCATGCCTGGAGCCTGGAGCCTGGAGCCTGGAGCCTGGAACATGGAGCCTGGAGCATGTAGCCTTGAGCCTGGAACTTGAAGCTTTGAAACTGGAGCCCTGAGCCTGGAACCCGGCGACTGGAACTGACACTGAGCCCGTCCCCTGAGCCCAGAACCAGGAGCCTGGAGCCCGGAGCCTAGAACTGATCACACGTCCGGACCTTGGAGACCGGAGCCTAGAAATGACCCCGTGCCTTGAGCCTGGAGCCCGGAGCCTTGAGTGCGGAGCTTAGACGTAGGAGGCTGGAACCCAGAGCCTGGAATAAACCCTGAGCCTGGAGCCTGAAGCCTTGAGCCCGAATCCGTGAGCCTGGAGCCTTGAGCCGTGAGCCTGGAGCCCGGAGCCTGGAGCTTGGAGCCTGGAGCCTGCAAACTGGAGCCTTGAGCAAAAAACTGACCCTGATCCCAGAGCCTTTAACCCAGAGCCCTGGAACCCTGGAACTTTCCCAAAGCCTGGAGCCTGGAGCTCGGAGCATTGAGCCGTGAGCATGGAGCTGTGAGCCTGGAGCCACGAGCCTGGAGCTTGGAACTGACTCCGAGTTCGGAGCCTGGATGCTTGAGCCCGAAGCGTGGAAATGACCCGGTCCCAGAGTGTGGATCCCAGGGCATGAAACCCCGAGCATGGAACTTAGCCCGAGCCCGATGCCTGGAGCCTTAAGCCTAGAGACCGGAACTTGGACCTGACCCAATGCCTGGAGCCTGGAGTCTGGAGCCCAAAGGCCAGAGGACTGAACACACCCTGAACTCAAAACCTGGGTCCTGGTGCCCGGAGTCTTGAACTGATCCTGAGCCCAGAGCCTGGAGCTTTTAGCCCAGAGCCTGGAGCCTTGAGCCTGGAGCTTGGAGCCTGGAGACATGAGCATGGAGCCTAGAGCCTGGAAGAAGACCCCAAGCTCAAAGCCAGGAGCCCGGAGCCTTGAAAAAACCTCGTTCCGGGAGCATGGATCAATGGGTGTGAAACCCAAAGCATTGAACTTACCACGAGCCAGAAGCCTGAAGCCTGAAGCCGGGAGACTGGAACTTGGAACCTATCCCCTTGCCCGGAGCCTGGAGCCTGGAGCCTGGAGCCTGGAGCCTGGAGCCCGCAACAAGGAGCCTGGAGCCCATAGCCTGCAGCCCGGAGCCTGGAGAGCGAAGCCTGGAGAGCGGAGCCTAGAGCCTTGAGCCTGGAACTGACCCCGAGCCTTGAGCTTGGAGGCTTGAGCCTGGAGCAAGGAACTTACCCAGAGCCTGGAGCCTTGAGCTTTGAGCTTTCAGCCTGGTGCCAGTAGCCTGGAGCCTGGTACGCGTAGCAACGAGCCTGGAAAATTGAGCCATTAGCCTGGAACTAACCCCGAGCCTGAAATGTGGAGCCTGAAAGCTGGAGACCGGAACTTGGAACTGACCCCATGCCCAGAGCCTGGAACCCAGAGCCTGGAGCCTTGAGCGGGAGCCCGGAGCCTGGAACTGACACTGAGCCTGGACCCTGGAGCATGGAGCCTGGAGCCTTGAACTGACCCCGAGCATGGAGCCTGGATCTGAAGCTTGAAGCATGGATTCTGGAGAGAGGAGCCTGGAGCCTTGAGCCTTGAGCCTTGAGCCTTGAGCCTTGAGCCTGGAGCATGGATCCTGGAGTCTGGAGTCTTGAACCCTGACCACGGAGCGTGGAGCCCGGAGCGTGGAGCCCGGAGCCCGGAGCCCGGAGCCCGGAGCCCGGAGCCCGGAGCCCGGAGCCTGGAAATGACCCCGACCCTGGAGCCTGGAGCCTGAAGCCAAGAGCTTGATGCATAGCGCCTCTAGCCTGGATCCCGGAGCCTTGATACCGGTGACTTGAGCCTGGAATTGACCCCGAGCCTTGAGCTTGGAGCCTTGACCCTGGAGCATGGAACTTACCCTGAGCATGGAGCCTTGAGCTTGGAGACTTCAGCCTGGAGCCTTGAGCCTGGAACGCATAGCAACAAACCTGGACTATGGAGCCTGTTGCCTGGAACTGACCTCAAGCCCGAAAAGGGGAGCCTAAAACCTGGAGTCTATATCTTGGAACTGACCCCATGCCAAGAGCCTGGAGTCCAGAGACTGGAGCCTTGAGGGGGGAGCACGTAGCCTGAAACTGTCACTGAGCCAAGAGCCTTGAGCCCAGAGACTGAAGCATGGAACTTGGAGCCTGGAACTGACCCTGACCCTGGAGCCTATAGCCTGGAGCCAAGAGCATGAAGCATGTAGCCTTGAGCCTGGTGACTGGAGCCATGAACTGACCCTGAGCCTGGAAACCGGAGCCTTGAGCCTGGAGTATGGTGTCATTAGCCTGGAACGCGTAGACATGAACCTGGAGCATAGAACCTGTAGCCTGAAACTGTGCCCAAAATATGGAGCCTTAAACCTTGAGCCCGGAGCCACGAACATACTCCGAGCCAAAAGCCTGGATCCCGGAGGAAGGAACGCGGAGCCTGCAGCCTGCAGCCTGAAAACTTGAGCCCGGAGCAACACACTGACCCTGATCCCAGAGCCTTCAGCCCAGAGCATCGATCTGTCCCCGATCCCGGATCCTGGAGCGCGGTGTCTGGAACCTGGAGCCTGGAACTGACCCCGAGGCTGGAGCCTTGAGACCGGAGCCTTGAGCTTGGAGTATGGTGTCATTAGCCTGGAACGCGTAGTCATGAACCTGGAGCATAGAACCTGTAGCCTGAAACTGTTCCCAAAATATGGAGCCTTAAACCTTGAGCCCGGAGCCACGAACATACTCCGAGCCAAAAGCCTGGATCCCGGAGGAAGGAATGCGGAGCCTGGGGCCTGGAGCCTTGAGCCTGGAGCCTGAAAACTGGAGCCCGGAGAAACACACTGACCCTGATCCCAGAGCCTTGAGCCCAGAGCATCGAACTGACCCCGATCCCGGATCCTGGAGCGCGGTGTCTGGAACCTGGAGCCTGGTGCACGGAACCTGGAGCCTGGAGCCCGGAGCCTTTAGCCCGGAGCCTGGAACTTACCAAGAGCCTGAAGCCTGGAGAATGAAGCCTGGTACCCGGAGAATGGAACTACCCCAAAGCCAAAATCCTGGAGCCTTGACCGCGCAGCCATGAGCCTTGAGCAGGGAGCCCGGAATCTGAAGCCTGGAGAAAGGAGGCTTGGGCCCTTAGCCCGGTGCCTGGAACTTAACCCTAGCCCGGATTCCTGAAACCGGAGAATGGAGCGCAGAGCCTGGATCCCGGAGCCTGGAGCCTGGAGCCTGGAGCCTGGAGCCTGGAGCCTGGAGCCTGGAGCCTGGAGTCTGGAGCCTGGAGCCTTGAGCCCTTAACTGACCCCAAGCCTGGAACATGGAGCATGGAGCCTAGAACCTGGAGCCTGGAACCAAGAGCCCACAGCCTGGAAATTACCCTGAGCAAGGAAAATGGAGCTTTGACCTGGTGTTTGGGGCACGGAGCCTGGAGCCTGGAGCCTGGAGCCTGGAGCCTGGAGCCTGGAGCCCGATGTGCGTTGCCTGAAACTGACCCCGAGCCTCGAGGCTTGAGCCTGGAGCCCGGAGCATAGAACTGACCCCAAGCCTGGAGCCCTGTGCCTGGAACCAGGAGCCTGAAACTGATACCGAGCCTGGAGTCTGGAGCCGGTAGCCTGTAACTGACCAACACCCTGGAGCCTTGCGCCTTGAGCCTGGAGCATGTAGCCATGAGCCTGGAGCCTTGAGCCTAGTGCGTGGAATCTAGAGCTCAGACCTTAAAGACTGGAGCCCGGAACCCAGATACTCGAAGTGACCCCGAGCCCGGAGAAAAGAACCCGGAGCCTTGAACTGACCATGAACATTGAGCCTTTATCCCTGAGCCTGGAACCCGAACGCCTGAACTTACCCCAAGCCTGGATCCCGTAGCATGGAGCCGTGAGCTTTGAGCCTGGAGCATAGAGCCTGGAACTGACCTTAAGTCCGGACCGTTGAGCCCAGAGCAAAGAAATGACCCCGAGTCCGGAGACCCTGAACATAGACCGTGTAGCGCAGAGCCTGGAACTGACCCCGAGCACAGAACCTTGAGCTCGGAGCCTGGGGCCCGGAGCATGGAGCCGTGAGACTAGGGGCCGGGAGCCCAAAGCCTTGTACTGACCCCGAGTCAAGAGCCTGGAGCCTGGAGCCTGGAGTCTTGAGCCCGGAGCCTGGAGCTGACCCTTAGCCCAGAGCCTTAATCCTTGATTGCGGAGCCTTGAGCCCGGAGCTTCAAGCTTGAAACTGACCCCGACCCCGAAACCTGGGGCCTGGATACTCGGAGCCTGGAACTGATCACGAACCCGGAGCCATTAGCATTGAGCCGGAAGCTTTGTGCCCAGGGCGTGGAACCCGGAGCCTGGAAATAACCCCAAACCCGAAGCCTGGAGCCTGACGCCTGGATCCCAGAACTGTGAACCCCGGAGCCCGGAGCCTGGAGCCTGGAGCCTGGAGCCTGGAGCCCGGAGCCAAGAGCCCGGAGCCCGGAGCCCGGAGCCCGGAGCCCGGAGCCTGGAGCCTGGAACCTTGAGCCCAAAGCTTGGAATTAACCCCAAGCCCGGAGCAAGGAACGCGGAGCCTGGAGCATGGAGCCTGGAGCACGGAGCCCAGAACCCGGAGCCTAAAGCCTAGAGCCTTGAGCCTGGAGCCTGTAACTGAGCCCGAGCTTGGAGCCTTAACCCTGACCCTGGCCTCAGCCCTAACCTGAACCCTGGAACTTAGCCCTAGCCCGGAGCCCCTACCCTGTCCCTGGCCTCAGCCCTAACCCTAAACCCTGGAACGAAGCCCGAGCCCGGTGCCCTAACCCGGGCCCTGGCCTCAGCCCTAACCCTAACCGGGCAAGAGGATGTGATTTTTAGTCCCAGTGTGAAGCTTTAACGTGGCTGATGAAGAAAGGGGGAGAGAGGGGGGAAAAAAAGAGTCAGACAGTAAGTAGGCAAAAGAGTCAATACATTTTATTGATAGAGCACTTTTCACAGAAAAAGTCAAAAAGTTCTTTACAGTGCAAAGCATAAATAAACAGTACAAATAAAATACAATTCAAATACCATTAAAAAACAACAAAATATCATTACAATACATTTAAAATACGATAAATACAGCAAGTGCAATCAGTTTTTAGAAGCCCGAGTCACACCGAAGACAGGCAAGGAGGGCCAGAGTTCAGCCCCCACTGTGTGGCTGCAATGTGGGGAGGCATTCCGTCTCCACGGGACGGTTTGAAAAATGCCAGAAGTCAGTGTGCAGCTTTAAGGTGGCTGGAGGAAAGAGTGGGAGAGAGACAGAAAAAAAGAGTCAGACCAGGGAGAGGAGGAGCAGAGTTCCTAAAAAATGGACACAGACGTTTGAGTTTTACCGTTATCAAGCTCCACGTGAGAAAAGCACCAGAGATCAAAAAGGGGTTAGGCTTACAGGGGTTCTGTCTGGAAAAAAACATAACAAAGTCCCACACAGGCCCACACGGTCCCACAAGTCCCACACGGTCCGGCTAATAGGGAGAACCGAGATCATTCCCGGTGGGCCAG
Organism: Sphaeramia orbicularis; assembly: GCF_902148855.1. NCBI lineage: Eukaryota > Metazoa > Chordata > Actinopteri > Kurtiformes > Apogonidae > Sphaeramia > Sphaeramia orbicularis. Next base: position 7,671,285 of record NC_043970.1, on the reverse strand, counting down.
TATAATATTTAGTCCGCGAGGGCTGGAGTTCACTTTCAATATATTTATTTATTTATTTATTTATTTATTTATTTATTTATTTATTTATTTTGCGGGGGGTGTCATAGCACTGGGTTTATCTTTAACTGCAACCGCTGTTCTTGGGCCACCACTCCCTCTACTAGCAAGCAGATGCAGACGCACCTATGTCCTTGCTTGTTAGTAGCTCTATACTGTAGCTGTGGAGCATATATGATCTCTGCTCTGTTGGCTATGTCGGTGGTCAGCTGTGTTTGCTGTTTTAAACATGGATAATAGAAAGAGCAAGGGTGATGCAGAAAAGGAAAGAATTAGAAAGAGGAAAGCTCTGGAAGCAAACGCAGCCAAATGTGACAAAATCGGTAACTTTTTCACAAAAATGACCTCCCGGTTGGAAACAACTAATGAGGACGATGAAACGGGTAAACCACCTTTCAAGCTAGTTAATTATTGAGTCAATGAATTGTGTGGCATTTTGGCGTGTAACATAACGTTATGCAATTTAAATAATAGTATGATGCAACGCCACATAACTGGGAAACTTTGTCTTGTAGCTCTTCAGAGTCAGAAAGCAGATCCAGCAGCAGACACCAGCCATGAGCCCACAAGTCCAGAGTGGGCCGGTAGGACTTCTCATAGACTGAAGATTATTAGAATAAATAGACTACAATGAAGAGTATGGTGTAGGCCTGTTCAGTATTAAAGGTGCTCTGAGATGCTAGATGATTCAGCACTACATGAATGAAACTGACACCAAGGCTTTACAAAATAGAAGATTTGTGCTGAGAATTATGACCATTTTTAAAATGTGATTTAGTGTCAGAAGTAGAGCTAGGGGATTGCTCCTGTCACTATGGAAGGAAAAGGTGAGCTGTTGGAACAGACTGTGTGAACAAGGATTAGTTGCAGTAAAACCACTTTCTATACCCAAACGGTAGTCCTGACCTATTTTATTTTTCATCATTAAACGTGAGACAGTAAATACACAAAGCCTGCAATTGAAAGGCAATAGCATAAAGGAATGTCAAATAAGCCTGCATATTTTGCCAATGTAAATATCTTAATTGGTTAAGTAAGTCAAAATGTCTGTAGATATTATTTTTTACTGTGATACAGGTGCAGGCGAATCTAAGGAAACTGAAGGAAGAGTGAAAGAGAGAGCAGTATCTACTGATGACAGAGGAGCAGCTCAGCAGCAGAACCCTGAACCACTAATCAGAAATGAGACAGATGAAGATGAGTCTGTTGTTAGCTTTGATTACTTTGCTCACACTCAGTCATGGGATATACATACATTTTTTTTCTTATCATCCTCGTCGAACCCCTAATATCACTATATCAAAAGTTTTCAATAACAAAGATGGAAAAAAACGCAGGTAAGTTGTGATGGAAATCTTTTGTTGCAAAGGATACAAAAATGAAAGCGTTATTAAAAAGTGCAGCAAGCCTTATTTTTTTTAATTATTTTTTTATTTAATATTTTTTATAAATTCTTTGATTTCATTTCAAACATTATAAAGTTTTGAAAAATATTAACACCTATAAGAACAAAAATATAGATTCTGTTATTGTTGTGTTGTGAGGAATAATAATGTTGGAGATGTCGATGTGCACTCACTTTTGAAATAAATCCACATTGTGAAGTAACCTTTACTTGCGCTGAATTGGAAATATTCTAGAAAATACACTGAATTACAAGGCTTTGCAGAACAGTGTGTAGACCTAACATGTAAGGTTATAATTCCATGATTTTAATAATAATTGTTCGTGATCTAAAGTTGGCCGGTCTGAGGTACGAAACTCCAGGGCTAAAAATGAGTCTCAGTCCGGCCCTGGTCCCACATACGGTTCGAGTTTTACCGTTATCCAGCTCCAGATGAGAAAAGAACCGGAGGTTAAAAAGGGGATCAGCTAACCGGCGTTCTGTCTTTGAAAAAACATAACAGATTCCCACAATGGCCTGGAAAAATAGCAACGTCCCACACAGGCCTGGAAAAAAGAAAGAGTCCACACGGTCCGCCGGCCGTCCCGGCCTAATCCTGACCCGGGTCAGCGCAACAGTTCCCGGCGTTCCTCCTCCTCAGCGCATGCAAATGTGCAGCGTCAAGGTGGCTAAAAAGGGGGGGTGGAGGGGAGAACCAGGACCAGGGCGAGAGTTCTTCCTCGAGCTCGAGTGTGAAGCTCTGATGTGGGGCACACTGGGGGGGGGGTTTGAAAAAGTTCCACAACTCAGGGGGCTGGAGAGAAGAGAGGGGGAGAGAGGGGAAAAGATTATGACCTGGAAATAGGTTAGATTTTCGGCTAAAGTTGAGGAGAAGCCCCGGAGGTTAAAAAAAAAAAAAAGATGTTAGACTTAAAGGGGTTGTCTCTTGAAAAAAATAACAAAGTTACGGTTCATGTTTTATCGTTATCCAGTTGCAGATGAGAAAAGAACCGGAGCTTGAAAACGGGGTTAGGCTGACCGGTGTTCTGTCTCTGGAAATATAACAATGTCCCACACGGACTGGAAAAAAGACAGAGTCCACACCGTCCACCAGCCGTCCCGGTCTAACCCTGACAACGGTCAGTGCGACATTTCCCAGTGCTCTTCCTCGTCCATGCACGCCAGTGTGCAACGGGGGTTGGAGGGAAGAGGGAGAGAGAGAACAAGAGAAAGACAAAGAATTCAGGACCACGGACAGAGTTTTTCCACTAGAGTGTGGTTGCAATTTAAGTCAGCATTCCATCTCCACGGTGCGGTTTGAGAAATGCCAGAACTAAGTGTGAAGCTTTACGTTCTGCTTGAGACAAAACATCCTTGTCTTAAAAGTGACCAAATCAGCTTCTGCTTGCGTGAAACGCCATAAAATGACATTTTTACCCATATAGACAAAAAAGCATGAAAACACTAAAAGCAAGTCAGAAATAAGTGTTTCATGGCTTTTTTGTCAAAGTCTTATCAGTTCATTACATTTTGATTGAGAAAAAAAACACCTTTTCTCAAAGTGACCAAAACAGCTTCTTATCGTCTGAAAAACTGAAAAATGACATTTTGCCTCTTCTACGCAGAAAAGCATGAAAACACTGAAAACAAGTCAGAAATAAGTGTTTTATGGCTTTTTCTTAAAAGTCTTCTCAAATCATGAAGTTCTGCTTGAAAAAAAAACATCTTTGTCTGAAAGTGACCAAAACAGCTTCTTATCGTCTGAAACGCTCAAAAATGACATTTTTTCCTCTTCTACTAAGAAAAGCATGAAAACACTAAAAACAACTCAGAAATAAGTTTTTTTATTGCTGTTTTGTATACGTCTTATCGGTTCATGACGTTTTGCTTGAGAAAAAAAATCCTTGTCTCAAAGTGACCAAAACAGCTTCTTATCGTCTGAAACGCTCAAAAATGACATTTTTGCCTCATCTACTCAGAAAAGCATGAAAACACTAAAAACAAGTCAGAAATAAGTGTTTTATGGCTGTTTTGTATACGTCTTATCAGTTCATGACGTTTTGCTTTAGAAAAAAAATATCCTTGTCTCAAAGTGACCAAAACAGCTTCTTATCGTCTGAAACGCTCAAAAATGACATTTTTGCCTCATCTACTCAGAAAAGCATGAAAACACTAAAAACAAGTCAGAAATAAGTGTTTTATGGCTGTTTTGTATACGTCTTATCAGTTCATGACGTTTTGCTTGAGAAAAAAATATCCTTGTCTCAAAGTGACCAAAACAGCTTCTTATCGTCTGAAACGCTCAAAAATGACATTCTGCTTCTTCTACGCAGAAAAGCATGAAAACACTAAAAATAAAGCAGAAATAAGTGGTTTATGGCTGTTTTGTCATAGACTTACCAGTTCATTAAATTTTCCGTGAGACTAAAACATTCTTTTCTTAAAGTGACAAAAACAGCTTCTTATCGTCTTAAACGCTCAAAAATGACATTTTTGCCTCTTCTACTCAGAAAACCAGGAAAACCGAGAGGTCTGTACATTGTGGTGAGCCTGTAGCCTGTAACCCAGCGCTAGGATCCCGGAGCCTTGAGCCTGGAACTGAACAAAACACCGGAGCCCGTAGCCTGGAAATGTCCCCAAACATGGAACCCGGAGGCTGGAACCCGGAGGTCGGAGGCCGGAGGCCGTAGCACCGAGCCTGGAACTGAACCCGAGACCGTAGTCTGGAGCCGTTAACCTGGAGAACGAAGCCTTCCATTTACAAATAACCTGGAGCCTTAAGTCTGGAGGGCGGAGCCTGGAGCGCGGAGCTTACAGACACGGGCTTAAGGACCGGAGCTCTGAGCCCAGATCCTCAAAGTGACCCCGTGCCTGGAGCCCGGAGCATGGAGCCGTGAGCGTAGAGCCGTGAGCATGGAGATTTGAGCCTTGGAGTCCGGAGCCTGGAAATGATCCCGTGCCTGAAGCCTCGAGCCTGGAGCGCTGAGCAAGGAGCGTGGAGCCTAGAGCCCGTTCCTGGAGCCTTGAGCCTGGAGCCTGGAACTGACCCCGAGCACGGAACCTTGAGCACGGACCCTGGAGCCCGTAGACTGGATGTGATCCCGAGCCTGGAGCCTGGAGCCACGAGTCTGGAGCCTAGAACCAGGATTCTGCAGCCCAGAGCGTGGAAATGACCCCGTTTTCAGAACCTGGAGGCCAGGTATGAAACCCCGGCATTGAACTTACCCTGAGCCCCAAGCCTGGAGCCCGGAGCCCAAAAGCCAGAGCATGAAATAAACCCCAAACCGGAAACCTGGGTCCTGGAGATCGGAATCGGGAACTTATCGCGAGCCCAGAGCCGGGAACCGGGAGCCTTTAGCCATGAGCCTGGAGCCATGAGCCTGGAGCCTGGAGCCTGGAGCCTGGAGCCTGGAAGAAGACCCAGAGCCCAAAGCATTGAGCCCAGAGCCTGGAGCCTGGAAATGACACTCAGCAAGGATCCTGGAGCCTTGACCTTAAGTTTGGGTCATGGAACCTGGAACCTGGAACCTGGAGCCATGTGCCCGATGTGCAGTGCCTGAAACTGACCCCGAGCCTAGAGGTTGGAGCTTTGAGCCCGCAGCATGGAAAAGACACAAAGCCCGGAGCCCTGAGCCTGGATCCTTTAGCCCGGAGCCTGGAACTGATCAAGAGCCTTGAGTCTTGAGCCGGTAGCCTTGAGCACAAAGTCTGCAATTGACAAAGACCCTGGAACCTGGAGCTTTGAACCTGGAGCATGGAGCCATGAGCCTGGAGCCTTGAGCCGTGAGCCTGGAGCCGGGAGCCGGGAGCCTGGAGCCTGGAGCCTGGAGCCTGGAGCCTGGAGCCTGGAGCCTGGAGCCTGGAGCCTAGTGCACGGAATCTAGAGCCCAGACCTTAAAGACTGTAGCCCAGAACCAAGATACTCGAAGTGACCCCGAGCCCGGAGGAAAGAACCTGGAGCCTTGAACTGACTATGAACATTTATCCTTGATCCCTGAGCCTTAAACCCGAACCCTGGAACTTACCCCAAGCCTGGAGCCCGTAGCATGGAGCCGTGAGCTTGGAGCCTTGAGCACAGAGCCTGGACCTGACCTTGGAGCCCGGAGCCAAGTAATGACCCCGAGCCCAGAACCCTGAACATGGAGCGTGGAGCGCAGAGCCTGGAACTGACCCCGAGCACAGAACCTTGAGCTCGGAACCTGGGGTCCGGAGCATGGATCCGTGAGCATGGAGCCGTGAGCCCAAAGCATTGTACTGACCCTGAGTCAAGAGCCATGACACTGGAGCTGTGAGCCCACAGCCTTGTACTGACCCCGAGTCAAGAGCCGTGAGCCTGGAGTCTTGAGCCAGGAGCCTGGAAATGACCCTCTTCCTGGAGCTTGGAGTCCGGAGACTGGAACTGACTCCGAGCACGGAACCTTGAGTCAGGACCCAGAAGCCCGGAGACTGGAACTGACCCTGAGCCTGGAGCCTGGAGCCTGAAGCCTGGAGCCTGGAGCTTGGAGCTCGGAGCATTGAGCCGTGAATATGGAGATCTGAGTCTGGACACTGGAGCCAGGAGCCTGGAGCCCGGAGCCTGGAACTGACTCCGAGTCCAAAGCCTTGATTCTGGAGCCCTGAGTGTGGAAATGACCCCGATCCCAGAGCCTGGAGCCAAGGGCGTGGGCTCCAGGCTCGGAACTTAGCCCGAGCCCGAAGCCTGGAACCTTAAGCCTGGAGACCGGAACTTGGACCTGACCCAATGCCCGGAGCCTGGAGTCTGGAGCCCACAGGCCAGGGCATGGAACCCGAAACCTGGGTCCTGGTGCCCGGAGCCTTGAAATGATCCCAAGCCCAGAGCCTGGAGGTTTGAGCCTGGAGCTTTGAACCTGGAGCCTGGAGCCTTGAGCCTTGAACTTGGAGCCTGGAGCCATGAGCATGGAGCAAAGAGCCTGGTAGAAGACCCAAAGCCAAAAGCCAGGAGCCTGGAGCCCTAGGCGTGAAACCCCAAGCATGGAACTTACCCTGAGAAAGAAGCCTAGACCCTTGAGCCTGGAGTCTGGAGCCTGAAGCCTTGAGGGGGGAGCACAGAGCCTGGAACTGACACTGAGCCCAGAGCCTTGAGCACGGAGCCTGAAGCATGGAGCCTGGAACTGAAACCGACCCTGGAGCCTATAGCCTAGAGCTCAGAGCTTGAAGTATGGAGCCTTGAGCCTGGAGTCTAGAACCTGGTGACTGGAGCCATGAACTGACCCAGAGCCTTGAGCCTTGAATCTTGAGCCCGGAGCATGGAACTGACCCCGAGGCTGGAGCCTGGAGCCTGGAGCCTGGAGCCCGGAGGCTTCAGCCTGGAGCCAGGTGCCTGTAGCCTGGAACGCGTAGTCATGAGCCTGGAGCATAGAGACTGGAGCATAGAGCCTTTAGCCTTGAACTGAGCCCGAAATAAGGAGCCTAAAACTTTGAGCCCGGAGCCACGAACATACTCCGAGCCCAAAGCCTTGATCCCTTAGGAAGGAGCCTGGAGCCTGGAGCCTAGAGCCTGGAAATTACCCCCAGCAAGGAACCTGGAGCCTTGACCTTAAGTTTGGGTCATGGAGCCTGGAGCCCGATGCGCAGTGCCTGAAACTGTCCCCGAGCCTAGAGGTTGGAGCTTGGAGCCTGGAGCATAGAACAGACACCAAGCCCGGAGCCCTTTGCCTTGGACCAGGAGCCTGGAGTGCGGAGCCTGGATCCTTTAGCCCGGAACCTGGAACTGATCCTGAGCCTAGAGTCTATAGCCGGTAGCATGGAGCACAGAGTCTGCAACTGACCAAGACCCTGGAACCTGGAGCCTTGATCCTGGAGCTTGGAGCCCTGAGCCTGGAGCCTTGAGCCGTGAGCCTGGAACCTGGAGCCTTGTGCACGGAATCTTGAGCCCAGACCTTAAAGACTGGAACCAAGAACCAAGATACTCGAAGTAACAACGAGTCTGGAGGAAAGAACCCAGAGCCTTGAACTGACCATGAATATTGATCCTTGATCCCTGAGGCTGGAGCCTGAATCCTGGAACTTACCCAAAGCCTGGAGCCCGTAGCATGGAGCCGTGAGCTTGGAGCCTGGCGCATAGAGCCTGGAACTGACCTTATGTCCGGACCTTGGAGCCCGGAGCAAAGAAAAGACCCCGAGCCCGGAGCCCTGAACATGGAGCGTGGAGCGTGGAGCGTGGAGCGTGGAGCGTGGAGCGTGGAGCGTGGAGCGTGGAGCGTGGAGCCTTGAACTGACCCCGAGCAAAGAACCTTGAGCTCGGAACCTGAGGTCCGGCGCATGGATCCGTGAGCATGGAGCCGTGTGCCCAAAGCCTTGAACTGACCCCGAGACAAGAGCCTGGTGCCTGGAGTTTTGAGCCAGGAGTCTGGAAATGACCCTGTGCCTGGAGCCTGGAGCCTGGAGCCTGGAGCCTGGAGCCTGGAGCCTGGAGCCTGGAGCCTGGAGCCTGGAGCCTGGAGTCCGGAGACTGGAACTGACTCCGAGCACGGAACCTTGAGTCAGGACCCAGAAGCCCAGAGACTGGAACTGACCCCGAGCCTGGAGCCTGGAGCCTGGAGCCCTGAGCTCGAAGCATTGAGCCGTGAGCATAGAGCTGTGAGCCTGGAGACTGGAGCCTGGAGCCTGGAGCTCGGAGCATTGAGCCGTGAGCATGGAAGTGTGAGCCTGGAGCCACGAGCCCGGAGCCTGGAACTGACTCCAAGTACGAAGCCTTTATTCTGGAGCCTGGAGCGTGGAAATGACCCCCTTCCCAGAGTCTTGAGCCCAGGGCGTGGAACCCCGAGCATGGAACTCAGCCCGAGCCCGACGCCTGGGTCCTTAAGCCTGGAGCCTTAAGCCTGGAGACAGGAACTTGGACCTGACCCAATGCCCGGAGCGAAGAGTCTGGAGCCCAAAGACCAGAGCATGGAATACACCCTGAACCCGAAACCTGGGTCCTGGTGCCCGGAGCCTTGAACTGATCCCGAGCACAGAGCCTGGAGCTTTGAGCCTAGAGCTTTGAACCTGGAGCCTGGAGCCTGGAGCCTTGAGCCTGGAGCTTGGAGCCTGGAGCCTGGAGCAATGAGCATGGAGCCAAGAGCCTGGATGAAGACCCCAAGCTCAAAACCAGTAGCCGGGAGCCCTGGGCGTTAAACCCCAAGCATGGAACTTACCCCGAGCAAGAAGCCTCCAGCCTTGAGCCTGGAGTCTGGAGCCTGGAGCCTTGAGGGGGGAGCACGGAGCCTGGAACTGACATTGAGCCCAGAGCCTTGAGCCCAGAGCCTGAAGCATGGAGCCTGGAACTGAAACCGACCCTAGAGCCTATAGCCTAGTGCTCAGAGCTTGAAGTATGGAGCCTTGAGCCTGGAGCCTGGAGCCTAGAGCCTGGTGACTGGAGCCATGAACTGACCCAGAGCCTTGAGCCTTGAGTCTTGAGCCCGGAGCATGGAACTGACCCCGAGGCTGGAGCCTGGAGCAAGGAGCCTTGAGCCTGGAGCAAGGTGCCTGTAGCCTGGAACGCGTAGTCACAAGCCTGGAGCATAGAGCCTGTAGCCTTGAACTGAGCCCGAAATAAGGAGCCTAAAACTTTGAGCCCGGAGCCATGAACATACTCCGAGCCCAAAGCCTTGATCCCTTAGGAAGGAGCCTGGAGCCTGGAGCCTGGAAATAACCCCCAGCAAGGAACCTGGAGCCTTGACCTTAAGTGTGGGTTATGGAGCCTGGAGCCCAGAGCCTGATGCGCAGTGCCTGAAACTGACCTCGAGCCTAGAGGCTGGAGCTTAGAGCCCAGAGCATGGAACAGAAACCAAGCCCAGAGCCCTGTGCCTGGAACCAGGAACCAGGAGTGCGGAGCCTGGATCCTTTAGCCCGGAACCTGGAACTTATCCCGAGCCTAGAGTCTTTAGCCGATAGCCTGGTGCAAGGAGTCTGCAACTGACTAAGACCCTGGAGCCTTGAACTTGGAGCCGTGAGCCTTGAGCCTTGAGCTTGGAGCCCGGAGCCTGGAGCCTGCAAACTTGAGCCTGGAACAAAAAAATTGACCCTGATCCCACAGCCTTTAGCCCAGAGCCCTGGAACCCTGGAACTTACCCCAAGCCTGGAGCCTTGAGCCTTGAGCCTGGAGCCACGATCCCGGAGCCTGGAACTGACTCCGAATTCAGAGCCTGGATTCTTGAGCCCGAAGCGTGGAAATGACCTCGTCCCAGAGCCTGGAGCCCAGGGCATGAAACCCCGAGCATGGAACTAAGCCCGAGCCCGAAGCCTGGAGCCTTAAGCGTACAGACCGGAACTTGGACCTGACCCAATGCCCGGAGCCTAGAGTCTGGAGCCCACAGGCCACAGCATTGAACACACCCTGAATTAAAAACCTGGGTCCTGCTGCCCGGAGCCTTGAACTGATCCCGAGCCCAGAGCCTGGAGCTTTTAGCCCAGAGCCTGGAGCCTTGAGCCTGGAGCTTGGAGCCTGGAGACATGAGCATGGAGCCTAGAGCCTGGAAGAAGACCCCAAGCTCAAAGCCAGGAGTCCGGAGCCTGGAAAAAACCTCGTTCCGGGAACCTGGAGCCCTGGGCGTGAAACCCCAAGCATTGAACTTACCCCGAGCCAGAAGCCTGGAGCCTGAAGCCGGGAGACCGGAACTTGGAACCTATCCCTTTGCCCGGAGCCTGGAGCCTGGATCCTGGAGCCTGGAGCCTGGAGCCTGGAGCCTGGAGCCTGGAGCCTGGAGCCTGGAGCCTGGAGCTTGGAGCCTGGAGCCTTAAGCCTTAAGCCTGCAACATGGAGCCAAGAGCCTATAGCCTGCAACCCGGAGCCTGGAGAGCGAAGCCTGGAGAGCGGAGCCTTGAGCCTGGAACTGACCCCGAGCCCGGAGAAGAGAGCTTGAACCATGCAGACTTGAGAATGGAGCCTGGAGCCTGGAGCCTGGAGCCTGGAGCCTGGAGCCTGGAGCCTGGAGCCTGGAGCCTAGAGCGTGGAACTGACCCCATGCCTTGAGCTTGGAGGCTTGAGCCCCAAGCAAGGAACTTACCCCGAGCCTGGAGCCTTGAGCTTTGAGCCTTCAGACTGGTGCCTGGAGCCTGGAGCCCGATGCGCAGTGCCTGAAACTGACCCCGAGCCTAGAGGCTGGAGCTTGGAGCCCGGAGAATGGAACAGACACAAAGCCCGGAGCCCTTTGCTTGGAACCAGGAGCCTGGAGTGCGGAGCCTGGATCCTTTAGGCCGGAGGCTGGAACTGATCCCGAGCCTAGAGTCTTGAGCCGGTAGCCTTTAGCATATAGTCTGTAACTGACCAAGACCCTGGAGCCTGGAGCCTTGAGCCTGGAGCTTGGAGCCGTGAGCCTGGAGCCTTGAGCGTTGAGCCATGAGCCTAGAGCACGGAGCCTGGAGCCAGCAAACTGGAGCCCGTAGCAAAAAACTGACCCTTATCCCAGAGCCTTGAGCACAGAGCCCTGGAACCCTGGAACTAACCCAAAGCCTTGAGCCTGGAGCTCGGAGCATTGAGCCGTGAGCATGGAGCTGTGAGCCTGGAGCCACGAGCCCGGAGCCTGGAACTGACTCCAAGTTCGGAGCCTGGATTCTTGAGCCCGAAGCGTGGAAATGACCCGGTCCCAGAGCCTGGAGCTCAGGGCATGGAAGCCAGAGCATGGAACTTAGCCAGAGCCCGAAGCCTGGAGCCTTAAGCCTAGAGACCGGAACTTGGACCTGACCCAATGCCTGGAGCCTGGAGTCCGGAGCCCACAGGTCAGAGCATTGAACACACCCTGAAGTCAAAACCTGGGTAATGGTGCCCGGAGCCTTGAAGTGATCCCGAGCCAAGAGCCTGGAGCTTTTAGCCCAGAGTCTGGAGCCTTGAGCCTGGAGCTTGGAGCCCGGAGCCATGAGCATGCAGCCTAGAGCCTGGAAGAAGACCCCAAGCTCAAAGCCAGGAGCCTGGAAAAAACCTCGTTCCGGGAACCTGGAGCCCTGGGCGTGAAACCCCAAGCATTGAACTTACCCCGAGCCAGAAACCTGGAGCCTGAAGCCGGGAGACCTGAACTTGGAACCTATCCCCTTGCCGGGAGCCTGGAGCCTGGAGCCTTAAGCCCACAACACGGAGCCTGGAGCCCATAGCCTGCAGCCCAGAGCCTGGAGAGCGAAGCCTGGAGAGCGGAGCCTGGAGCCTTGAGCCTGGAGCCTTGAGCCTGGAACCGACCCCGAGCCTGGAGCCAAGAGCTTGAACCATGCAGACTTGAGCATGGAGCCTGGAGCCTAGAGCGTGGAACTGACCCCAAGCCTTGAGCTTGGAGGCTTGAGCCCGGAGTAAGGAACTTACCCCGAGCCTAGAGCCTTGAGCTTTGAGCCTTCAGCCTTCAGCCTGGTGCCTGGTACGCGTAGCAACGAGCCTGGAAAATTAAGCCATTAGCCTGGAACTAACCCCGAGCCTGAAATGTGGAGCCTAAAAGCTGGAGACCGGAACTTGGAACTGACCCCATGCCCAGAGCCTGGAGCCCGGAGCCTGGAACTAACACTGAGCCCGTAGCCAGAAGCATGGAGCCTGGAGCCTTGAACTGACCCCGAGCATGGAGCCTTTAGCCTGGATCCCAGAGCTTGAAGCATGGATCCTGGAGAGAGGAGCCTGGAGCCTGGAGCCTGGAGCCTGGAGCATGGATCCTGGAGTCTGGAGACTTGAGCCCTGACCCCGGAGCATGGAGCCTGGAGCCTGGAACTGACCCCGAGCCTGGAGCCTGGAGCCTGGAGCCTAGAGCCTGGAGCCAAGAGCTTGAAGCATAGCGCCTCTACCCTGGAACCCGTAGCCTAGAGCCCGGTGACTTAAGCCTGGAACTGATCCTGTGCCTTGAGCTTGGAGCCTTGATCCTGGAGCATGGAACTTACCCTGAGGCTGGAGCCTTGGGCTTGGAGACTTCAGCCTGGAACCTTGAGCCTGGAAGGCGTATCAGCGAACCTGGACTTTTGAGCCTGTAGCCTGGAACTGACCTCGAGCCCGGGCTTTGGGTCAATTAAGGGCTCCAGGCTCCAGGCCCCAGGCTCCAGGCACCAGGCTCCAGGCTCCAGACTCCAGACTCCAGGCTCCAGATTCCAGGCTCTGGGATCCAGGCTCTGCGCTCCATTCCCTGGTTTCAAGAATCCGGGCTAGATTTAAGTTCCAGGCTCCGGGCTCAGGGCTCAAGCCTCCTGTCTCCAAGCTTCAGATTCCGGGCTCCCTGCTCAAGGCTCATGGCTCCGCGGTCAAGGCTCCGGGCTCCAGGCTTTGAGCTTTGGGGCAGTTCCATTCTCCGGGTACCAGGCTTAAGGCTCCAGGCTTAAGGCTCTGGGTCAGTTCCAGGCTCCGGGCTCAAGGCTCCGTCCTCCAGGCTCCAGGTTCCGTGTACCAGGCTCCCATTCCAGACACCGAGCTGCAGGATCCGGGATCGGGATCAGGTCGAGGCTCTTGGCTCAAGGCTCTGGGATCAGGGTCAGTTTGTTGCTCCGGGCTCCAGTTTGCAGGCTCAAGGCTCAAGGCTCAAGGCTCCAGGCCCCAGGCTCCGCGTTCCTTCCTCCGGGATCCAGGCTTTGGGCTCGGAGTATGTTCGTGGCTCCGGGCTCAAGGTTTGAGGCTCCATATTTTGGGCACAGTTTCAGGCTACAGGTTCTATGCTCCAGGTTCGTGACTACGCGTTCCAGGCTAATGACACCTGGCTCCAGGCTCAAGGCTCCGGCCTCCAGGCTCCAGCCTCGGGGTCAGTTCCATTCTCCAGGCTCAAGGCTCCGGTCTCCAGGCTCCAGCCTTGGGGTCAGTTCCATTCTCAGGTGCCATTTGCCTGGAACGCGTTGTCACGAACTTGGAGCATAGAACCTGTAGCCTGGAACTGTGCCCAAAATATGGAGCCTAAAACCTTGAGCCCGGAGGAAGGATCGCAGAGCCTTGAGCCATCAAACTGGAGCCCGGAGCCACAAACTGACCCTGATCCATGAGCCTTTGACCCCAGAGCCTCGAACTGACCCCCGATCCCGGATCCGGGAGCATGGTGTCAGGAACCTGGAGCCTGGAGCCTGGAGCCTGGTGCCCGGAACCTGGAGTCTGGAGCCCGGAGCCTTGATCCTGGAGCCTGGAACTGACCCAGAGCCTGAAGTCTGGAGCCTGAAGCCTGGTGGGTACCAGGCTTCAGGAGAGAATGGAACTTCCCAAAAGCCCGACGCCCTGAACGCGGAGCCTTAAGCGCGGAGCCATGAGCCTTGAGCAGGGATCCCGGAATCTGAAGCCTGGAGACTGGAGACTTGAGCACTTAGCCGGGAGCCTAGAACTTAACCCTAGCCCGGATTATTGAAACCGGACAATGGAGCGCGGAACCTTGAGACACTGAGCCTGGAGCCTAGAGCCTGGAGCCTAGAGCCTAGAGCCTAGAGCCTAGAGCCTAGAGCCTAGAGCCTAGAGCCTAGAGCCTAGAGCCTGGAGCCTGGAACCCAGAGCCAAAAACCCAGAGCCCGGAACCACGAAAATACTCCGAACCCAAAGCCTGGATCCCGGGGGAAGGAACGCAGAGCCTGGAGCCTGCAAATTGGAGCGCGGAGCCACAAACTGGCCCTGATCCCAGAGCCTTGAGCCCAGAGCCTCGAACTGACCCCAATCCCGGATTCTGGAGCGCGGTGACTGGAACCTGGAGCCTGGTGTCCGGAACCTGGAGTCTGGAGCCCAGAGCCTTGAGCCTGGAACTGACCCAGAGCTTGAAGCCTGGAGCCTGAGGCCTGGTACCCGGAGAATGGAACTGCCAAAAAGCCCGACGCCTAGAGCCCGGAGCCGTGAGCGCGGAGCCATGAGCCTTTAGCAGGGAACCCAGAATCTGATGCCTGGAGACTGGAGACTTGAGCCCTTAACCGGGAGCCAAGAACTTAAGCCTAGCCCGGATTCTTTAAACCGAAGAATGGAGCATGGAACATGGAGCCCAAATCCCGGAACTGACACTGAGCCTTGGACCTTGAGCCTGGATCCTGGATCCTGGAGCCAAGAGCCCAAAGCCTGGAATTTTCCCTGAGCAAGGAACCTGGAGCCTTGACCTGGTGTTTGGGGCATGGAGCCTGGAACCTGATGCGCAGTGCCTGAAACTGACCCCGAGCCTAGAGGCTTGAGCCTGGAGCCCAGAGCATGGAACTGACCCCAAGCCCGGAGCCCTGTGCCTGGAACCAGGAGCCTGGAGCGCGGAGCCTTGATCCGTTAGCCCGGATCCTGAAACTGATACCCAGCCAGGAGTCTGGAGCCGGTAGCCTGGAGAACAGAGTCTGCAACTGACCAAGACCATGGAGCCTGGAGCCTTGAGCCTTGAGCCTTGAGCCTGGAGCCTTAAAACTGGAGCCCGGAGATAAAAACTGACCCTGATCCAACAGCCTTGAGCCCAGAGCCTTGAACTGACCCCGATCCTGGATCCTAGGGCGTGGTGTCTTGAACCTTGAGCCTGGTGCCCGGAACCCTGAGCCTGGAGCCTGGAGCCCAGAGCCCAGAGCCTTGAGCCCGGAACCTGGAACTGACCCAGAGCCTTAAGCCTGGAGCCTGGAGCCGGGAGCCTGAAGCCTGGTACCCGGAGAATGGAACTGCCCTAAAGCCCAAAGCCCGAAGCCCGAAGCCCGGAGCATTCAGCGCAGAGCCATGAGCCTTGAGCAGGGAGCCCGGAATCTGAAGCATTGAGACTGGAGGCTTGAGACCTGAGCCCGGAGCCTGGAACTTAAACCCTAGCTCGGATTCATGAAATTGGAGAATGGAGTGCGGAGCCTGGAGCCTGGAGCCCGGAGAATGGAGCCCGGAGCCCGGAGCCCAGAGCCCGGAGCCTGGATCCCAGAACCTTTAGCCCGGAGTGTGGAGCCCGGAGCCTGGATCTTGGAGCCCTTAACTGACACCAAGCCCGCAGCATTGAGCATGGAGAATGGAGCATGGAGCCTAGAGCCTTGAGCCCGGAACCTGGAGCCCAAAGCCTGGAACTGAACCTGGAGCCTGGAGCCCTGAGCCTGGTGTCCAGAGCAGACAGCCTGAAAATTACCCTGAGCAAGGAACCTGGAGCCTTGACCTGGTGTTTGGGGCAAAGAGCCTGGATTCTGCAGCCCGATGCGTCGTGCCTTAAACTGACCCCGAGCCAAGAGGCGTGAGCCTGGAGCCCGGAGCGTGGAACTGACCCCAAGCCCAGAGCCCTGTGCCTGGAACCAGGAACCTGGTGCGCAGAGCCTGGATCCTTTAGCCCATAGCCTGAAACTGATACCGAGCCTGGAGTTTTCTACCACTAGCCTTGAGCACGGAGCCTGCAACTGACCAAGACCCTGTAGCATGGCGCCTTGAGACGGGAGCCTGGAGCCTTGAGCCTTGAGTCCGGAGCCCTGAACTGACCCCGAGTGCAGAGCTTTGAACTGACCCCGAGTGCGGAGCCTTGAACCTGGATTCTGGAGCCCGGAGTGTGGAAATGACCCCTTTCTCAGAGCCTGGAGCCAGGGGCGTGGATCCCCGAGCATGGAACTTACCCCGAGCCCGAAGCCTGGAACCCAAAGACCAGAGCATGGAATACACCCCGAACCCGAAACCTGGGTCCTGGAGACCGGAGTCTTCAACTGATCTTGAGCCCAGAGCCTGGAGCTTTGAGCCCTGAGCCGAGAGCCTTGAACCTTGAGCCTTGAGCCTAGAACCTGGACGAAGGCCCCGAGCCCAAAGCCTGGAGCCCGGAGCCTGGAAAATACCCAGTGCCTTGAGCCTGGGGCCCCGGGTGTGGAACCCCAAGCATGGAACTTACCCCGAGCCAGAAGCCTGGCGCCTGACAGCTGGGAGACCAGAACTTGGAACTGACTCCATGCCCGGTGCCTGGAGCCTTGACCCTGCAACTTGAGCCTGGAGCCTGGAGTCTGGAACTTGGAGCTCGGAGCCTGGAGCCTTGAACTGAACCGGAGACTGGATCCTGGAGACTGGAGCATGAAACTGACCCCGAAACCAGAGCCCGGATGCTGGATCGATACGCATGGAGCCTGGAACCTTGAACCTGGAACCTTGAACCTGGAAGGTGGAGCCCAAAGTCTGGAACTGACGCCGAACCTGGACCCTAGTGCCTAGAGCCCAGAGAATCAAACAGATCACGAGCCTGGAGCCAGGAGCCTGGAGCCTGGAGCCTGGAGCCTGGAGCCTGGAGCCTGGAGCATTGAAGAAGACACCAAGCCCCAAGCCTGGATCACAGAGCCTGGAGTAAGGAAACTTGAACTGACCCCGAACCCAAATCCTGGAGCCTGGAGGCCGGAGCCTGAAACTGATCATGAGCCCTTTGCTTGGAGCGCGGAGCCTGGAGCTTGGAGCCTGTAACCTGTAACCTGGAGTCCGGAGCCTGGAAAAAGACCCTCAGCCAAAAGCCTGGTGCCTCGAGCCTGGAGCCAGGAACCTCGAGACTGGAACTGAACCCGAGAATGGAGCCATGAGCCCGGAGCCTGGAGCTTACCCTTAGCCCAGAGCCTGGATCCTTGATTGCTGAGCCTTGAGCCCAGTGCGTCGAGCTTGGAACTGACCCCGACCCCGGAACCTGGGGCCTGGAATCCAGAGCCTGGAACTGATCCCGAACCCGGAGCCATGAGCTTTGAGCTGGGAGCCTGGAGCCTTGAAGAAGACCCAAAGCTCAAAGTCTGGAGCCCTGAGACTGGAAATAACCCTGTGCCCGGAGTCTTGAGCCCAGGGCGTTAAACCCGGAGCCTGGAACTTACGCCAAACCTGAAGCTTGAAGCCTGAAGCTTGAAGCCTGAAGCCTGGATCCCAGAATTTTTAACCTACCCAATGCCCGGAGCCTGGAGCCTGGAGCCAGGAGCCTAGAGCCCGGAGCCTTGAGCACAGAGCCTGGAGCCTAGAGCCTTGAGCCTGGAGCCTGGAGCCTGGAACCTGGAGCCTGGAGCATGTAGCCTTGAGCCTGGAACTTTAAGCTTGGAGCCTGGAGCCCTGAGCCTGGAGCCTTTAGGGGGGAGTATGGAGCCTGAAACTGACAACACGTCCGGATCTTGGAGACCGGAGCCTAGAAATGACCCCGTGCCTTGAGCCTGGAGCCCGGAGCCTTGAGTGCGGAGCCTAGATGTAGGAGGCTGGAACCCAGAGCCTGGAACTGACCCCTAGCCTTGAGCACGGAGCATGGAGTACGAAGCCTGGAACTGAACCTGAGATTGAGACCTGGAGCCTGGAACTAACCCTGAGCCAAGAGCCTGAAGCCTGGAGCCCGGAGCCGGGATCCCGGAGCTTGGAGCATGGAGCCTTGAGCCCAGCGCCCGGAACGTGGATAATGGAGTCTTGAATCTGGAGCCTGCAGCCCGGTGCCCAGAGCTTTGAACTGACCCTGACCCCAGAGCTTTGAGCCTGGAGCCCGGAGAATGGAAATGACCCCGACCCGGGAGCCTGGAGTCTGGAGCGTTGAGCCTTGAGCCTTGAACTGACCCCAATCCTTGAGTCTGGAGCCTTTAGCCTGGAGCTCGTAGCCTGGAAAAGACCAAAAGCATGGATTCTGGAGCCCGGAGCCCATAGCCCGGAGCTCGGAGCCTGGAGCCCCGAGCCTGGAACTGAACCCGAGCCCGGAGCAAGGAATGCGGAGCCTTGAGCACGGAGCCTGTAGCCCGGAGCCCGGAGCCCAAAGCCCGGAACCCGGAACCCAGAGCCTAGAGCCCACAGCCTGTAACTGAGCCCGAGCTCGGAGCCCTAACCCTGACCCTTGCCTAAGCCCTAACCCTAAACCCTGGAAAGGAGCCCAAACCCCAGCCCTGCCCTGGCCTCAGCCCTAACCTTAACCGGGCCAGAGGATGTGATTTTCAGTCCCAGTGTGAAGCTTTAAGGTGGCTGATGAAGAAAAGGGGAGAGAGAGAGTGGGGGAAGACTCAGACAGTAAGTAGGTAAAAAAGTCAATATATTTTATTGATAGACCACTTTTCACAGACACAGTCAAAAAGTTCTTTAAAGTGCAAAGCATAAATAAACAGTACAAATAAAATACAATTCAAATACCATTAAAACACAAAAAATACCATTACAATACATTTAAAATACGATAACTACAGCAAGTGCAATCAGTTTGTTGAAGTCCGAGTCACACCGAAGACAGGTAAGGAGGGCCAGAGTTCAGCCCCCACTGTGTGGCTGCAATGTGGGGCATATTCCGTCTCCACGGGATGGTTTGAAAAATACCAGAACTCAGTGTGCAGCTTTAAGGTGGCTGGAGGAAAGAGTGGGAGAGAGACAGAAAAAAAGAGTAAGACCAGGGCAAGGAGGAGTAGAGTTCTGAAAAATGGTTTTACCGTTATCAAGCTCCACGTGAGAAAAGCACCAGAGGTCAAAAAGGGGTAAGGCTTAAAGGGGTTCTGTCTGGGCAAAAAATTTAAAAATCCCACAAACGGTTCGAATTTTACCGTTATCCAGCTCCAGATGAGAAAAGCAGCGGAGGTTGGAGGGGATCAGCTTACTGGTGTTCTGTCTTTGAAAAAACATAATAGATTCCCACACAGGCCTGGAAAAATAGCAAGTCCCACACAGGCCTGGAAAAAAGACAGAGTCCACATGGTCCGCCGGCCGTCCCGGCCTAATCCTGACCCGGGTCAACGCGACATTTCCCAGCGTTCCTCCTCCTCAGCGCGTGCCAATGTGCAGCTTCAAGGTGCCTGGAAGAAAAAGGGGGAGGGAAAGGGAAAAGAAGAACCACACGGGCTGGAAAAAAGATGGAGTCCACACCGTCCACCAGGGTCGAACCCTGACAAGGGTCCGTGCGAAATTTCCCAGTGCTCGTCCTCGTCCATGCACGCCAGTGTGAGGCTTTGAGGGGGTTGGAGGAAAGAGGGAGAGAGAGATCAAGAGAGAAAGAAAGACAAAGAATCAGGACCATGGACAGAGTTCTTCCACTAGAGTGTGGCTGCAATGCGAGGAAGCATCCCATCTCCACGGTGCTTGTTTGAGAAATGCCAGAACGAAGTCTGTAGCTTTACGTTCTGCTTGAGACAAAACATGCCTGTCTCGAAAGTAACCAAATCAGCTTCTGCTTGCATGAAATGCTCAAAAATGACATTTTGACCAATACAGTCAGAAAAGTATTGAAAAGACTAAAAAAAACAAGTCAAACATAAGTGTTTTATGGCTGTTTTGTCAGAGTCTTGAAGGTCTTGAAAAAACGTCCTTTTCTCAAAGTGACAAAAAAAAAAAGCTTCTTATCGCGTGAAACGCTCAAAAATGATATTTTTGCCTCTTCTACTCAGAAAGGTAGAAAAACGAAAAAAAAACAAGTCAGAAATAAGTGGTCAGAAATATGTGGTTTTGTTCGAGTCTTATCCGTTCATGAAGTTTTGCTTGAGAAAAAAACACATCCTTGTCTAAACGTGACAAAAAAAGGTTCTTTTCGTCTGAAACGCTCAAAAATGATTTTTTTTTTCTCCCTCTTCTACTCAGAATGGCATGAAAACACAAAAAAAAGAGTCAAAAAAAGTGTTTAATGGCTGTTTGGTCAAAGTCTTCTCAAATCATGAAGCTCTGCTTGAAAAAAAACATCTTTGTCTACAAGGGACCAAAAAAGCTTCTTATCTCGTGAAACGCTAAAAAAATTACATTTTTGCCTCTTCTACTCAGAAGAGAATGAAAACACACAAAACAAGTAAAAAAAAAAAAAAAAAAAAAAAAAAAAAGAAAGTGTGTAATGGCTGTTTGGTCAATGTCTTGTCAGTTCATGAAGTTTTTCTTGGGAAAAAAAATCCTTGTCTCAACGTGACCAAAACAGCTTCTTTTCGTCTGAAACGCTAAAAAATGACATTTCTGCCTCTTCTACTCAGTAAAGCATGGAAACACTAAAACAAGTCTGTTTTGTATTAGTCTAATCAGTTCATGAAGTTTTGCTTGAGAAAAAAAAAAAAATCCTTGTCTCAACGTGACCAAAACAGCTTCTTTTCGTCTGAAACGCTCAAAAATGACATTTCGTCCTCTTCTACTCAGAAAGGTAGAAAATTGAAAAAAACAAGTCAGAAATAAGTTGTTTATGGCTGTTTTTTTCGAGTCTTATCAGTTCATGACGGTTTGATTTAGAAAAAAAACATCCTTGTCTCAAAGTGAAAAAAAACTGCTTCTTATCGTCTGAAACGCTCAAAAATGACTCTTCTCCTGAGAAAAGCATAAAAACACGAAAATTAAGTCAGAAATCGGTATTTTAAGGCTGTTTTCTTAAAGTCTTATCAGTTCATGAAGTTTTGCTTGAGAAAAAAACATCCTTGTCTCAACGTGAAAAAAAAAGCATCTTTTCGTCTGAAACGCTCTAAAATGACATTTTTGCCTCTTCTACTCAGAAAAGCACGAAAACACAAAAAACAAGTAATAAAACAGTGTTTAAAGGCTTTTTGGTCAAAGACTTGTCACTTTGTGAAGTTTTGCTTGAGAAAAAAAAATCATTGTCTCAACGTGACCAAAACAGCTTCTTTTCGTCTGAAACGCTCAAAAATGACATATCTGCCTCTTCTACTCAGAAAAGCATGGAAACACCTAAACAAGTCAGATAAAAGTGTTGTATGGCTTTTTGTACAAGTCAAATCAGTTAATGAAGTTTTGCTTGAGAACAAAACATCCTTTTCTCAACGTCAAAAAAACAGCTTCTTTTCGTCTGAAACGCTAAAAAATGACATTTCTGCCTCTTGTACTCAGAAAAGCATGAAAACACGAAAAACAAGTCAGACATAAGTGTTAAATGGCTGTTTGGTCAAAGTCTTCTCAAGTCGTGAAGTTCTTCTTGAAAAAAACATCTTTTCTCTCAAAGTGACCAAAACAGCTTCTTTTCCTTTGAAACGCTCAAAAGTAATATTTTTTTCCTCTTCTTTTCAGAAAAGCATGAAAACACTAAAAACAAGTAAGAAAAAAGTTTTTAAATGCTTTTTGGTTAAAGTCTTGTCACTTCATGAAGTTTTGCTTCAGAAAAAAATCATCCTTGTCTCAACGTGACCGAAACAGCTTCTTTTCGTCTGAAACGCTCAAAAATGACATTTTTACTCTTCTACTCAGAAAAGCATGAAAACACTAAAAACAAGTAAAAAAAAAAAAAAAAAAAAAAGTGTTTAATGGCTGCTTGGTGAAAGTCTTCTCTAATTATTAAGTTCTGCTTTTAAAAAAAACATCTTTTTCTCAAAGTGACCAAAACATCTTCTTATCGTGTAAAATGCTCAAAAATGACATTTTTACCTATATAGTCAGAAAAGCCTGAAAAAACTAAAAACAAGTCAGAAATATGTGTTTTATGGCCTTTTTGTTCGAGTCTTAGTTCATAAAGTTTTCCTTGAGACAAAAACATTCTTGTCTTAAAGTGACAAAAAACAGCTTCTCATCGTCTGAAACGCTCAAAAATGACATTTTTTCCTCTTCTACTAAGAAAACAAGGAAACCCGAGAAGTCTGAGCACTGTGGCGAGCCTTTAACTTTTAACCAAGTTCTAGGAGTCAGAAGCCTTGAGCCTGGAACTGAACACGAGACCAGAGCATTGAGACCGTAAGCCTGGAAATGACCCCAAACATGGACACCGGAGGCCGGAGCCCGTAGGCCAGAGCCCGGAGCTCGTAGCTCGCAGCACGGAGCCCGGAACCCGGATGCCGGAGCTCGGAGGCCAGAGACCGGAGGCCAGAGCATGGAGTCCCGAGCCTGGAACTGAACCCGAACCCAGAGTCTCGAGCTGGTAACCTGGAGAATGGAGCCAGCAACTTACAAATAACATGGAGCCTTGAGTCTGGAGCGCGGAGCCTGTAGCACGGAGCTTAGAGCCACGGGCTTTAGGACTGGAGCTCGGAGTCCAGATCCTGAAACTTACCCTGTACCTTGAGCCATTAACCCGGACGTTGGAGCTGACCATGAGCACAGAGCCTGGAACTGACCCCGAGCCTGGAGCCCGAAGCATGGAGCCATGAGCCTAGAGCCGTTAGCACGGAGATTTGAGCCTGGAGTCCGGAGCCTGGAAATGACCCCGTGCCTGAAGCCTGGAGCGCGGAGCTTTTAGCGTTGAGCTTAGAGCCCATGCCTGGTTCCTGGAGCCTGGAACTGACCCCGGGCACTGAACCTTCAGCCTGGACCCTGGAGCGCGTACGCTGGAACTTACCCCGTACCTGGAGCATGGAACTTGGAGCCTACAGCCCTGTGACTTGAGCCTTGAACTGACCCAAAGCCTTGAGCTTGGAGCCTTGAGCCCAAAGCATTGAACTAAACCCCGAATCAGAAGCCCAGCGCCTGAAGCCGGGAGACTGGAACTTGTAACTGACTCCATGCCCGGAGCCTGGAGCCTGGAGCCTTGAGCCTCGAGCCTGGAGCCTTTAGTCTCGAGCCTGGAGCCCACAGCCTGCAGCCTTGAGCCTGGAGAAGAGAGTCAGGAGTCTGGAGTCATGAGCCCTGACTCCGGAGCATGGAGTCCGGAGCCTGGAACTGACCTCGAGCCTGGAGCTTGAGCCTTGAGCGTGGAGGCTGGAGCCTTGAGCCTGGAACCTGTAGCCTGGAGTAAGTCTGGAACCCTGACCCCGGAGCATTGAGCCCGGAGCCTTGAACTGACTCAGGCCCTGGAGCCTGAGCTTTGAGCCTGGAGGCTGGAGGCTGGATCCTGGAGCCTGGAACCTGGAGCTTTGAGCCTGGAGCCTGGAGCCTGGAATAAGTCTGGAGCCCTGACCCCGGAGCATGGAGCTCGGAGCATGGAACTTACCCCGAGTCTGGAGCCTTGAGCTTGGAGCCTTTAGCCTGGAGCCTTGTGTTGGGAGTGTTGAGCCTGGAACACATAGAATCGAACTTGGACTATGGAGCGTTTAGCCTGGAATTTACCCCAAGCCCGGAAAGTGGAGCCAAAAACCTGGAGACCGGAACTTGGAACTGACCCCATGCCAAGAGCCTTTGTGCCCAGAGCCCGGAGCCGTGAGGGGGGACCACGGAGCCTGGAATTGACAATGAACCCGGAGCCTTGAGCCGAGAGCCTGAAGAATGGAGCCCGGAGCCTGGAACTTACACTGACCCTGGAGCCTATAGCCTGGAGCAAAGAGCTTGAAGCATGTAGCCTTGAGCCTGGAGTCTTGAGCCCGGAGTATGGAACTGGCCCCGAGGCTGGAACCTTGAGCCCGGAGCCTGGAGTCAGGTGCCTGGAGCCTGAAACGCGTAGTCACGAGCCTGTAGCATAGAGCCTTTAGCCTGGAACTGAGCCCGAAATATGGAGCCTAAAACCTTGAGCCCGGAGCCACGAACATACTCAGAGCCAAAGCCTTGATCCCTTAGGAAGGAGCCTGGAGCCTGGAAATGACCCTCAGCAAGGAACCTGGAGCCTGGACCTTGAGTTAGGGTCATGGAGCCTGGAGCCCGATGCGCAGTGCCTGAAACTGAGCCTAGAGGCTGGAGCTTGGTGCCTGGAGCATGGAACTGACACCAAGCCCGGAGCCCTGATACTGGATCCAGGAGCCTGGAGCGTGGAGCCTGGATCCTTTAGCCAGGAGCCTGGAACTGATCCCGAACCTAGAGTCTTGAGCAAGTAGCCTGGAGAACGGAGTCTGCAACTTACCAAGACCCTGGAGCCTGGAGCCTGGAGCCTGGAGCCTAAAGCCTGGAGCCTGGAACGTGGAGCCTGGAGCCTTGAGCCTGGAGCCTAGTGCGTGGAATCTAGAGCCCAGACCTTAAAGACTGTAGCCCGGAACCAAGATACTCGAAGTGACCCCAAGCCCGGAGAAAAGAACCCGAAGTCTTGAACTGACCATGAACATTTAGCCTCGATCCCTTAACCTGGAGCCCGAACCCTGAACTTTCCCCAAGCCTGGAGCCCGTAGCATGGAGCCGTGAGCTTGGAGCCTGGAGCATAGAGCCTGGAACTGACCTTAAGTCCGGACCTTGGAGCAATGAGCCAAGAAATGACCCTGAGCCCGGAGCCCTAAACATGGAGCGTGGAGCGCTGAGCCTGGAACTGACCCCGAGGAAAAAACCTTGAAGCATGGAGTCCAGAGAATGGAGCAGTGAGCCGGGAGCCCAAAGCCTTGAACTGACCCCGAGTCCAGAGCCTTGAGCCTGGAATCTTGAGCCAGGAGCCTGGAAATGACCCTGTACCTGGAGCCCGGATACTGGAACTGACCCCGAACCTGGAGCCTGGAACTATGAGAATTGAGCCGTGAGCTTCGAGCTGTGAGCCTGGAGCCTTGAGCCCGGAGCCCGGAGCCCGGAGCCCGGAGCCTTGAGCCCGGAGCCCGGAGCCCGGAGCCCGGAGCCCGGAGCCCGGAGCCCGGAGCCCGGAGCCCGGAGCCCGGAGCCTGGAGCCCTGAACCTGGAGCCCGCAGCCGGGAGCCCGGAGCACGGAGCCCAGTCATTTCAGCCTGGAATTGACCCCGAGCCTTGAGATTGTAGCCTTTACCCTGGAGCATGCCACTTACCCTGAGCCTGGAGCCCTGAGCTTGGAGCCTCGAGTCTGGAGCCTGGTGCTTGGAGCCTTTAGCCTGGAACGCATAGAAACGAACCTGGTCTGTGGAGCCTGTAGCCTGGAACTTACCTCAAGACCGAAAAGTGGAGCATTAAACTTTGAGACCAGATCTTGGAACTGACCCCATGCCAAGAGCCTTGAGCCCGGAGCCATGAGTCTTGAGGGGGGATCACAGAGCCTGGAACTGATACTGAGCTCAGAGCTTTGAGCCCAGAGCCAGAAGCATGAAGCCCAGAGCATGGAACTGACCCCGACCCTGGAACCTAGAGCCTGGAGCCCAGAGCATGAAGCAAGGATCCTTGAGCCTGGAGACTAGAGCCTGGTGACTAGAGCCATGAACTGACCCTGAGCCTTGAGCCCAGAGTCTTTAGCCCGGAGCATGGAACTGACCCCAAGGATGGAATCTGGATACCAGAGCCTTGAAAATGGAGCCAGGTGCCATTTGCCTGGAACGCGTTGTCACGAACTTGGAGCATAGAACCTTCAGCCTGGAACTGTGCCCAAAATATGGAGCCTAAAACCTTGAGCCCGGAGGAAGGATCGCAGAGCCTGGAGCCTGCAAACTGGAGCCCAGAGCCACAAACTGACCCTGATCCATGAGCCTTGACCCCAGAGCCTTGAACTGACCCCGATCCCGGATCCGGGAGCGTGGTGTCAGGAACCTGGAGCCTGGAGCCTGGAGCCTGGAGCCTGGAGCCTGGAGCCTGGAGCCTGGTGCCCGGAACCTGGAGTCTAGAGCCCGGAGCCTGGAACCTGGAGCCTGGAACTGACCCAGAGCCTGAAGTCTGGAGCCTGAAGCCTGGTACCCGGAGAATGGAACTTCCCAAAAGCCCGACGCCCTGAGCCTTAAGCGCGGAGCCATGAGCCTTGAGCAGGTTTCCCC
Source organism: Sphaeramia orbicularis (assembly GCF_902148855.1). NCBI lineage: Eukaryota > Metazoa > Chordata > Actinopteri > Kurtiformes > Apogonidae > Sphaeramia > Sphaeramia orbicularis. The sequence goes on along the minus strand of NC_043970.1, from coordinate 7,645,580 downwards.
GAATCTGAAGCCTGGAGACTGGAGACTTCAGCCCTTAGCCGGGAGCCTAGAACTTAACCCTAGCCTGGATTGTTGAAACCGGAGAATGGAGTGCGGAACCTTGAGCCCAAAGCATGGAACTGACACTGAGCCTGGTGCCTAGAGCCTGTAGCCTGGAACCCAGAGCCCACAACCTGGATATTACCCTGAACAAGGAACCTGGAGCCTTGACCTGGTGTTTGGGGCATGGGGCATGGAGCCTGGAGCCCGATGTGCAGTGCCTCAAACTGACCCCGTGACTAGAGGCTTGGGCCTGGGGCCCAGAGCATGGAACTGACCCCAAGCCCGGAGCCCTGTGCCTGGAACAAGGAGCCTGGAGCGCAGAGCCTGGATCCTTTAGCCCGGAGCCTGAAACTGATCCGGAGCATGGAGTCCAGAGCCGGTAGCCTGGAGAATGGAGTCTGCAACTGACCAAGACCCTGGAGCCTGGCGCCTTGAGCGTGGAGCATGTAGCCATGAGCCTGGAGCCCGGAGCCTGGAGCCTTGAGGGGGGAGCACGGAGCCTGAAACTGACACTGAGCCAAGAGCTTTGAGCCCAGAGCCTGAAGTATGGAGCCCAGAGCCTGGAACTGACCCCGAACCTGGAGCCTACAGTCTGGAGCCCAGAGTATGAAGCACGGAGCGTTGAGCCTGGAGTCTACAGCCTGGTGACTGGAGCAATGAACTGACCCTGAGCCTTGAGCCTGGAGTCTTTAGCCCAGAGCATGGAACTGACCCCAAGGCTGGAGCCTGGACACCAGAGCCATGAGTCTCGAGCAAGGTGCCATTAGCTTTGAACGCACAGTCACGATCTTGGACCATAGAACCTGTAGCCTGGAACAGTGACCGAAATATGGAGCCAAAAACCTGGAGCCCGGAGCCACGAACATACTCCGAGCCCAAAGCCTGGATCCCGGGGGAAGGAACGCAGAGCCTGGAGCCTGGAGCCTGGAGCCTGGAGCCTGGAGCCTGCAAACTGGAGCGCGGAGCCACAAACTGGCCCTGATCCCAGAGCCTTGAGCCCAGAGCCTCGAACTGACCCCAATCCCGGATCCTGGAGCGCGGTGTCTGGAACCTGGAGCCTGGAGCCTGGTGCCCGGAACCTGGAGTCTGGAGCCCAGAACCTTGAGCCTGGAGCCTGGAACTGACCCAGAGCTTGAAGCCTGGAGCCTGAGGCCTGGTACCCAGAGAATGGAACTGCCCAAAAGCCCGACGCCTGGAGCCCGGAGCCCGGAGCCATGAGCGCGGAGCCATGAGCCTTGAGCAGGGAACCCGGAATCTGATGTCTCGAGACTGGAGACTTGAGCCCTTAACCGAGAGCCTAGAACTAAACCCTAGCCCGGATTCTTTAAACCGGAGAATGGAGCGCGGAACATGGAGCCCAAATCCCGGAACTGACACTGAGCCTTGGACCTTGAGCCTGGAGCCTGGAGCCAAGAGCCCAAAGCCTGGAATTTTCACTGAGCAAGGAACCTGGAGCCTTGACCTGGTGTTTGGGGCATGGAGCCTGGAACCTGATGCGCAGTGCCTGAAACTAACCCCGAGCCTAGAGGCTTGAGCCTGGAGTCCGGAGCATGGAACTGACCCAAAGCCCGGAGCCCTGTGCCTGGAACCAGGAGCCTGGAGCGCGGAGCCTGGATCCGCTACCCCGAAGCCTGAAACTGATCCCAAGCCAGGAGTCTGGAGCCTGGAGCCTGGAGCCTTAAAACTGGAGCACGGAGATAAAAACTGACCCTGATCCCACAGCCTTGAGCCCAGAGCCTTGAACTGACCCCGATCCTGGATCCTAGAGCGTGGTGTCTTGAACCTTGAGCCTGGTGCATGGAACCCTGAGCCTGGAGCCCGGAGCCTTGAGCCCGGATCCTGGAACTGACCCAGAGCCTGAAGCCTGAAGCCTGAAGCCTGGAGCCTGAAGCCTGGTACCCGGAGAATGGAACTGCCCAAAAGCCGGAAGCCCGGAGCCTTGAGCGCAGAGCCATGAGTCTTGAGCAGGGAGCCCGGAATCTGAAGCATTGAGACTGGAGGCTTGAGACCTGAGCCCGGAGCCTGGAACTTAAACCCTAGCTCGGATTCATGAAATCGGAGAATGGAGTGCGGAGCCTGGAGACCGGAGAATGGAGCCCGGAGCCCAGAGCCCAGAGCCCGGAGCCCGGAGCCCGGAGCCCGGAGCCCGGAGCCCGGAGCCCGGAGCCCGGAGCCCGGAGCCCGGAGCCTGGAGCCCAGAACCTTTAGCCTGGAGCCTGGAGCCTGGAGCCCAGAACCTGAGCCCGGAGCCTGGAGCTTGGAGCCTGGAGCCCTTAACTGACCCCAAGCCCGGAGCATTGAGCATGGAGAATGGAGCATGGAGCATGGAGCCTAGAGCCTTGAGCCCGGAACCTGGAGCCCAAAGCCTGGAACTGAGCCTGGAGCCTGGAGCCTGGAGCCTGGAGCCTGGAGCCTGGTGTCCAGAGCCCACAGCCTGAAAATTACCCTTAGCAAGGAACCTGGAGCCTTGACCTGGTGTTTGGGGCAAAGAGCCTGGATTCTGGAGCCCGATGCGTGGTGCCTTAAACTGACCCAGAGCCAAGAGGCTTGAGCCTGGAGCCCGGAGCGTGGAAGTGACCCCAAGCCCGGAGACCTGATCCTGGAACCAGGAACCTGGTGCGCGGAGCCAGGATCTTTTAGCCCGGAGCCTGAAACTGATTCCGAGCCTGGAGTTTTCTACCACTAGCCTTGAGCACGGAGCCTGCAACTGACCAAGACCCTGTAGCATGGCGCCTTGACACGGGAGCCTTAAGCCGTGAGCCTCTAGGCTGGAGCCCTACAGGTTCCGGCCTACAGCTTCCGGAGAGCGAAGCCTGGAGAGCAGAGCCTGGAGACTGGAGCCTGGAGCCTTGAGCCTGGAACTGACCCCATGCCTGGAGCCTGGAGCCTGGAGCCTGGCGCCATGAGCCTGGAGCCTGGAGCCTGGAGCCAAGAGCATGAACCATGCAGCCTTGAGAATGGAGCCTGGAGCCAAGAGCATGGAACTGACCCCAAGCCTTGAGCTTGGAGCCTTTACCCTAGAGCATGGAACTAAACCTGAGCCTGGAGCCTTGAGCTTGGAGCCTTAGGCCTGGAGCCTGGTGCTGTAAGCCTTGAGCCTGGAACACATAGCAAGGAAACCTGGACTATGGAGCCATTAGCCTTGAACATACTCCGTGCCCGAAATGTGGAGCCTAAAACCTGGAGACCGGAACTTGGAACTGACCCCATGCCCAGAGCTTTGAGCCCGGAGCCTGGAGCATCGAACGGGGAGCCCTGAGCCTGGAACTAACACTGAGGCCGGAGCCTGGAGCCTGGTGCCTGGAGCCTGAAGCATGGAGCCTGGAGCCTGGAACTGACCCCGAGCATGGAGCCTTTAACCTGGATCTCAGAGCTTGAAGCATGGAGCCTGGAGAGCGGCACCAGGAGCCTGGCGCCTTGAGCCTGGAGCATGTAGCAATGAGCCTGGATTCTGGAGCCTGGAGCCTTGAGCCTGGAGCCTTTAGCCTAGTGCGTGGAATCTAGAGCCCAGACCTTAAAGACTGGAGCCCGGAACCATGATGCTCGAAGTGACCCCGAGCCCGGACAAAAGAACCCGGAGCCTTGAACTGACCATGAACATTGAGCCTTGATCCCTGAGCCTTTAACCCGAACCCTGGAACTTACCCCAAGCCTGGAGCCTGTAGCATGGAGCCGTGAGCTTGGAGCCTGGAGCATAGAGCTTGGAACTGACCTTAAGTCCGGACCTTGGAGCCCGGAGCCAAGAAATGACCCCGAAGCCCTGAACATGGAGCGTGGAGCCTGGAACTGACCCCGAGCACAGAACCTGGAGCTCGGAGCCTGGGGCACGGAGCCTGGGGCACGGAGCCTGGGGCCCGGAGCCTGGGGCCCGGAGCCGTGAGCCTGGAGCCGGGAGCCCAAAGCCTTGAACTGACCCCGAGTCAAAAGCCTTGAGCCTGGAGTCATGAGCCCAAGTCGTGGAACCCGGAACCTGGAACTAACCCCAAACCTGAAGCCTGAAGCCTGAAACCTGAATCCCAGAACTTTGAACCTACCCAATGCCCGGAGCCTGGAGCCTAGAGCCTAAAGCGCGGAGCCTTGAGCGCGGAGCCTGGAGCCTAGAGCCATGAGCCTTGAGCCTGGAGCCTTGAGGGGGGAGCACGGAGCCTGAAACTTACCACACGTCCGGACCTTGGAGACCGGAGCCTAGAAATGACCCCGTGCCATGAGCCTGGAGCCTTGAGCCCGGAGCCTTGAGCACGGAGCATGGAGTATGAAGCCTGGAACTGAACCTTAGACTGAAACCTTGAGCCCGGAGCCTAAAACTAACCTTGAGCCTAGAGCCTGAAGCCTGGAGCCCGGAGCCCGGAGCCCGGAGCCCGGAGCCCGGAGCCCGGAGCCCGGAGCCCGGAGCTTGGAGCATGGAGCCTGGAGCCCGGAAAGTGGAGCATGGAGTCTTGAATCTGGAGCCTGCAGCCCGGAGCCCGGAGCCCGGAGCCCGGAGCCCGGAGCCCAGAGCTTGGAACTGACCCCAACCCCAGAGATTTTTAGCCTTGAGCCTTGAGCCCGGAGCATGGAAATGACCCTGACCCGGGAGCGTGGAGCTTGGAGTCTGGAGCCTTGAGCCCGGAGCCTTGAACTGACCCCAATCCTGGAGTCTGGAGCCTTTAGCCTTGAGCTCGTAGCCTGGAAAAGACAAAAAGCTGGGATTCTGGAGCCCGGAGCCTGAAGTCTTGAGCCCGGAACCTGGATCTGACCCCAAGCTCGGAGCAAGGAATGCGGAGCTTGGAGCGCGGAGCCTGTAGCCCGGATCCTGGAGCCCGGGGCTCAGGGCCCGGAGCCCGGAGCCCGGAGCCCGGAGCCCGGAGCCCGGAGCCCGGAGCCCGGAACCCGGGGCCTGGGGCCCGGAGCCCGGAGCCCGGAACCGGGATCCCGGAGCCTAGAGCCCGGAGATTGGAGCCTGTAACTGATCCCGAGCCCGGAGTCCCAACCCCGGCCCTGGCCTCAGCCCTAACCTTAACCGGGCCAGAGGATGTGATTTTCAGTCCCAGTGTGAAGCTTTAAGGTGGCTGATGAAGAAAGGGGGAGAGAGGGGGGGAAGACTCAGACAGTAAGTAGGAAAAATAGTCAATAAATTTTATTGATAGAGCACTTTTCAAAGACACAGTCAAAAAGTTCTTTAAAGTACAAAGCATAAATAAACAGTACAAATAAAATACAATTTAAATACCTTTAAAACACAACAAAATACCATTACAATACATTTAAAATACGATAAATACAGCAAGTGCAATCAGTTTGTAGAAGCCCGAGACACACCGAAGACAGGTAAGGAGGGCCAGAGTTCAGCCCCCACTGTGTGGCTGCAATGTGGGGCATATTCCGTCTCCACGGGACTGTTTGAAAAATGCCAGAACTCAGTGTGCAGCTTTAAGGTGGCTGGAGGAAAGAGTGGGAGAGAGACAGAAAAAAAGAGTAAGACCAGGGAAAGGAGGAGCAGAGTTCTTAAAAATGGCCACAGACGGTTTGAGTTTTACCGTTATCAAGCTCCACGTGAGAAAAGCACCAGAGGTCAAAAAGGAGTCAGGCTTACAGGGGTTTTGGCTGGAAAAAAAAAAATAACAAAGTCCCACAAACGGTTCGAGTTTTACCGTTATCCAGCTCCAGATGAGAAAAGCAGCAGAGGTTGAAAAGGGGATCAGCAAACCGGCGTTCTATCTTTGAAAATACGTAACAGATTCCCACACAGGCCTGGAAAAATATCAAAGTCCCACATAGGCCTGGAAAAAAGACAGAGTCCACACGGTCCGCCGGCCGTCCCGGCCTAATCTTAACCGGGTCAGCGCGACATTTCCCGGCGTTCCTCCTCCTCAGCGCATGCCAATGTGCAGCTTCAAGGTGGCTGGAAGAAAAAGGGTGAGGGAAGGGGAAAAGAAGAACCAGGACCAGGGCGAGAGTTCTCCCGAGTTTGAGGCTCTGATGTGCGGTAGCATTCCGTCCCCACTGGGGGGGTTTGAAAAAGTTCCACAACTCAGTGAGCTGCTTGAAGGGGGCTGGAGAGAAGAGAGGGGGAGAGAGGGGAAAAGATTCAGACCTGGAACAATGTTAGGTTTCGGGCTAAAGTTGAGGAGAAGCCCCGGAGGTTAAAAAAAAAAAAAAAAAAAAAAAAAAGGTGGTTGGCTTACAGGGGTTGTCTCTGGAAAAAAAAAAACAACGTTCAACATACGGTTCATGTTTTATCGTTATCCAGCTCCAGATGAGAAACGAACCGGAGCTTAAAAAAGGGGTTAGGCTAACCGGTGTTATGTCTCTTGAAAAATAACAATGTCCCACACGGGCTGGAAAAAAGACAGAGTCCACACCGTCCACCAGCCGTCCCGGTCTAACCCTGACAAGGGTCAATGCGACATTTCCCAGTTCTCTTCCTCGTCCATGCACGCTAGTGTGCAGCTTTAAAGGGTTTGGAGGAAAGAGGGAGAGAGAGAGCAAGAGAGAAAGAAAGACAAAGAATCAGGACCATGGACAGAGTTCTTCCAATAGAGTGTGGCTGCAATGCGAGGCAGCATCCTATCTCCACGGTGTGGTTTGAGAAATGCCAGAACTAAGTGTGAAGCTTTACGTTGTGCTTGAGACAAAACATGCCTGTCTCAAAATTAACCAAATCAGCTTCTCCTTCCGTTAAAACGCTCAAAAATGACAGTTTGACCAATACAGTCAGAAAAGCATGAAAACACTAACAAACAAGTCAAACATAAGTGTTTTATGGCTATTTTGTCCAAGTCTTGAAAGGTCTTGAAAAAACGTCCTTGTCTCAAAGTGACAAAAACAGCTTCTTTTCGTCTGAAACGCTCAAAAATGACATTTTTGCCTCTTCTACTCAGAAAGGTAAAAAAACGAAAAAACAAGTCAGAAATAAGTGGTTTATGTCTTTTTGTTCGAGTCTTATCAGTTCATGACGTTTTGCTTTAGAAAAAAAACATCCTCTTCTCAAAGTGACAAAAACTGCTTCTTATCGTCTGAAACGCTCAAAAATGACATTTTTTCCTCTTCTACTCAGGGAAGCATGAAAACACTAAAATCGAGTCAGAAATTGGTATTTTAAGGCTGTTTTTTCAAAGTCTTTTCAGTTCATGAAGTTTTGCTTAGAAAAAAACATCCTTGTCTCAACGTGACAAAAAAAGCTTCTTTTCGTCTGAAACGCTAAAAAATTACACTTTTCCCTCTTCTACTCAGAAAAGCATGAAAACACACACACAAAAAAGTCAGAAATAAAGTGTTTAATGGCTGTTCTGTCAAAGTCTTGTCAGTTCATGAAGTTTTGCCCGACAAAAAAAAATTCTTGTCTCAACGTGACCAAAAATGCTTCTTTTAGTCTGAAACTCTCAAAAATGACATTTCTGCCTCTTCTACTCAGAAAAGCCTGGAAACACTAAAACAAGTAAGATATAAGTGTTTTATGGCTTTTTTGTACAAGTCTAATCAGTTCATGAAGTTTTGCTTGAGAAAAAAACATCCTTCTCTCAACGTGACCAAAACAGCTTCTTTTCGTTTGAAACGCTCAAAAATGAAATTTCTGCCTCTTCTACTCAGAAAAGCATGGAAACACGAAAAACAAGTCAGAAAAAAGTGTTTAATGGCTGTTTGGTCAAAGTCTTCTCAAATTATGAAGTCTTGCTTGAGAAAAAAACATCCTTGTCTCAACGTGACCAAAACAGCTTCTTTTCGTCTGAAACGCTCAAAAATGACATTTTTACTTATATAGTCAGAAAAGCCTGAAAACACTAAAAACAAGTCAGTAATATGTGTATTATGGCCTTTTTGTTCGTGTCTTAGTTCATAAAGGAAGGAGGAAAAAAACATTCTAATCTGAAAGTGACAAAAACAGCTTCTCATCGTCTGAAACGCTCAAAAATGACATTTTTTCCTCTGCTACAAAGAAAACAAGGAAACTCGAGAGGTCTGAGCATTGTGGTGAGCCTGTAACCTTTAACCCAGCTCTAGGAGCCCGGAGCCTTAAGCCTGGAACTGAACACGAGACCGGAGCATTGAGACCGAAAGCCTGGAAATGACCCCAAACATGGAGACCGGAGGCCTGAGTCCGGATGCCGGAGCCCGTAGGCCGGAGCCCGCAGCTCGGAACCCGGAGGCCGGAGCCCGGAGGCCAGAGACCAGAGTCCGGAGCCAGGAGCCACGAGCCCCGAGCCTGGAACTGAACACGAACCCAGAGTTTGGAGCTGGAAACCTGGAGAATGGAGCCTGCAACTTACAAAAAACATGGAGCCTTGAGTCTGGAGGGCGGAGCCTTTAGCGCGGAGCTTAGAGCCACGGGCTATAGGACTGGAGCTCGGAGCCAAGATCCTGAAACGCACCCCGTGCCTTGAGCCCGGAGCTTGGAGCTGACCATGAGCACAGAGCCTGGAACTGACCCCGAGCCTTGAGCCAGAAGCATGGAGACGTGAGCCTAGATTCGTGAGAACGGAGATTTGAGCCTGCAGTCCGGAGCCTGGAAATGACCCCGTGCCTTAAGCCTGGAGCCTGGAGCCTGGAGCGCGGAGCTTTTAGCGTTGAGCTTATAGCCCGTGCCTTCAGCCTGAAGCCTGGAACTGACCCCGAGCATGGAACCTTGAGCCCGGACCCTGGAGCGCGTACACTGGAACATACCCCGTACCTGGAGCATGGAGCTTGGAGCCTTGAGCCCGGTGACTTGAGCCTTGAACTGACCCAAAGCCTTGAGCCTGGAGCCTTGATCCCGGAGCATGGAACTTACCCCGAGTCAGAAGCCAAGCGCCTGAAGCCGGGAGACTGGAACTTTTAACTGACTCCATGCCAGGAGCCTGGAGCATGGAGCCTGGAGCACGCAGCATGCAGCCCGCAGCCTGGAGCCTGGCGCCTGGAGCCTTCAGCCTGGAACCAAGAGCCTGGAGCCTCTAAGCATGGAGCCTGGAGCAGAAAGTCAGGAGTCTGGAGTCATGAGCCCTGACCACGGAGCATGGAGCCCGGAGCCTGGAACTGACCCCGAGCCTGGAGCCTGAGCCTTGAGCCTGGAGGCCGGAGCCTAGAGTCTGGAGTCTTGAGCCCTTCCTCCGGAGCATTGAGCCCGGAGCCTCGAACTGACCCCGAGCCTGGAGCCTGATCTTTGAGCCTGGAGGCTGGAGGCTGGAGGCTAGATCCTGGAGCCTGGAATAAGTCTGGAGCCCTGACCCCGGAGCATGGAGCCAGGAGCATGGAACTTACCCTGAGCCTGTAGCTTTTAGCTTGGAGCCTTAAGCCTGGAGCCTAGTGCTGGGAGCCTTGAGCCTGGAAGACATAGAATCGAACTTGGACTATGGCACATGTAGCCTGGAATTGACCCCAAGTTGAGAAAGTGGAGCCAAAAACCTGGAGAACGGAACTTGGAACTGACCCCATACCAAGAGCCCGGAGCCCGGAGCCCGGAGCCCGGAGCCCGGAGCCCGGAGCCCGGAGCCCGGAGCCCGGAGCCCGGAGCCCGGAGCCCGGAGCCCGGAGCCTGAAGCATGGAGCCTTGAGCGAGGAGTCTAGAACCTGGTGACTGGAGCCTTGAACTGACCTTGAGCCTTTAGCCTGGAGACTTGAGCCCGGAGCATGGAACTGACCCCGAGGCTGGAGCCTTGAGCCCGTAGCCTTGAGCCTGGAGCCAGGTGCCTGGAGCCTGGAACGCGTAGTCACGAGCCTGGAGCATAGAGCCTGTGGCCTGGAACTGATCCCGAAATATTGAGCCTAAAACCTGGAGCCCGGAGCGATGAACATACTCCGAGCCCAAAGCCTTAATCCCTTAGGAAGGAGCCCGGAGCCCGGCGCCCGGAGCCCGGCGCCCGGAGCCCGGAGCCCGGAGCTTGTAGCCTGGAAATGACCCTCAGCAAGGAACCTGGAGCCTTGACCTGGTGTTTGGGGAAAAGAGCCTGGATTCTGGAGCCCGATGCGCAGTGCCTGAAACTGACCCCGAACCAAGAGGCTTGAGCCTGGAGCCCTGAGCATGGAACTGACCCCAAGCCTGGTGCCTGGAACCAGGAGCCCTGGAGCGCGGAGCCAGGATCCTTTTGCCTGGAGCCTGAAACTGATTCATAGCCTGGAGTTTGGAGCCGCTTGCCTTGAGCATGGAGCCTTCAACTGACCAAGACCCTGGAGCCTGGCGCCTTGAGCCAGGAGCCTTAAGCCGTTAGCCTTTAGGCCGGAGCCCGGAACCAGGAGAGCGAAGCATAGAGAGCAGAGCCTGGAGCCTGGAGCCTTGAGCCTGGAACTTACCCCGAGCCTGGAGCCAGGCGCCTGGCGCCTGGAGCCAAGAGCATGAACCATGCAGCCTTGAGAATGGAGCCTGGAGCCTGGAGCCTGGAGCCTAGAGCATGGAACTGACCTCAAGCCTTGAGCTTGGAACATTTCCCCTGGAGCATGGAACTTACCTTGAGCCTGGAGCCTTGAGCTTGGAGCCTTCAGCCTGGAGCCTGGAGCCTGGTGCTGGGAGCCTTGAGCCTGGAACATGGAGCAAAGAAACCTGGACTATGGAGCCATTAGCCTTGAACATACCCCGTGCCCGAAATGTGTAGCCTAAAACCTGGAGACCTGATCTTGGAACTGACCCCATGCCCAAAGCCTGAAGCATGGAACCTGGAGCCTGGAACTGACCCCGAGCATGGAGCCGTTTTCCTGGATCCCAGGGCTTGAAGCATGGAGCCTGGAGATTGGAACCTGGAGACTGGAGCCTGGAGCCTGGAGCCTAGAGCCATGAGCCTGGAGCCTGGAGCCTGGAGCCCTGACCCCGGAGCATGGAGCCCGTAGCCTGGAGCCTACCCCGAGCCTGGAGCGTGGAGCCAAGAGCTTGAAGCATGGTGCCTTGAGCCCGGAGCCCGGAGCACGGAGCCCGGAGCCTAGAGCCCGGTGACTTCAGCCTGGAATTGACCCCGAGCCTTGAGCTTGGAGCCTTTTCCCTGGAGCATGGAACTTACCCTGAGCCTGGAGATTGGAGCCTTCATCCTGGAGCCTGGTGCTGGGAGTCTTGAGCCTGGAACGTGTAGAAACGAACCTGGACTATGGCGCCTGTAGCCTGGAACTGACCTAGAGCCCAAACAGTGGAGCCTAAAGCCTGGAGATCACATCTTGGAACTGACCCCATTCCAAGAGCCTGGAGCCCAGAGCCTGGAGCCTTGAGGGGGGACATCAGAGCCTGGAACTGAAACTGAGCCCAGAGCTTTGAGCCCAGAGCCTGAAGCATGGAGCCCAGAGCCTGGAACTGACCCCGAACCTGGAGCCTACACTCTGGAGCCCAGAGTATGAAGCACGGAGCCTTGAGCCTGGAGTGTAGAGCCTGGTGACTGGAGCCATGAACTGACCCTGAGCCCTGAGCCTGGAGTCTTTAGCACGGAGCATGGAACTGACCCTGAGGCTGGAGCCTGGACACCAGAGCCTTGAGCCTCGAGTCAGGTGCCATTAGCTTTGAACGCATAGTCACGAACTTGGAGCATAAAACCTATAGCCTGGAACAGTGCCCGAAATATGGAGCCTAAAACCTGGAGCCCGGAGCCACGAACATACTCCGAGCCGAAAGCCTGGATCCCGGGGTAAGGAACGCAGAGCCTGGAGCCTGGAGCTTGGAGCCTGAAAACTGGAGCCTGGAGCCACAAACTGACCCTGATCCCAGAGCCTTGAGCCCAGAGCCTCGAACTGACCCCAATCCCGGATCCTGGAGCGCGGTGTCTGGAACCTTGAGCCTGGAGCCTGGAGCCTGGTTCCCGGAACCTGGGGTGTGGAGCCCGGACCCTTGAGCCTGGAGCCTGGAACTGACCCAGAGCCTGAAGCCTGGAGCCTGGAGCCTGAAGCGTGGTACCCGGAGAATGGAACTGCCCAAAGCCCGACGCCTGGAGCCCGGAGCCGTGAGCACGGAGCCATGAGCCTTGAGCAGGGAGCCCGGAATCTGAAGCCTGGAGACTTGAGCCCTTAGACTTGAGCCAAGAACTTAACCCTAGCCCGGATTCTTTAAACCAGAGAATGGAGCGCGGAAAATGGAGCCATAAGCCTGGAACTGACACTGAGCCAAGAGCCAAGGGCCTGGAGCCTGGAGTCTGGAGCCTTGAGCCCAAAGCCTGGAAATTACCCTGAGCAAGGAACCTGGAGCCTTGACCTGGTGTTTGGGGCATGGAGCCTGGAGCCCGATACGCGGTGCCTGAAACTGACCCCGAGCCTAGAGGCTTGAGTCTGGAGCCCGGCGCATGGAACTGACCCCAAGCCCGGAGCCCTGTGCCTGGAACCAGGAGCCTGGAGCGCGGAGCCTGGATCCTTTAGCCAGAAGCCTGAAACTGATCCCGAGCCTAGAGTCTTGAGCAAGTAGCCTGGAGAACGGAGTGTGAAACTGACCAAGACCGAGGAGAATGTCGCCTTTAGCCTGGAGCATGTAGCCATGAGCCTGGAGCCTTTAGCCTTGTGCGTGGAATCTAGAGCCCAGACCTTTAAGACTGGAGCCCGGAACCAAGATGCTCGAAGTGACCCCGAGCCCGGAGAAAAGAACCCGGAGCCTTGAACTGACCATGAACATTGAGACTTGATCCCTGGGCCTGGAATCTGAACCCCGGAACTTACCCCAAGCCTGGAGCCTGTAGCATGGAGCCGTGAGGTTGGAGCCTGGAGCATAGAGCTTGGAAATGACCTTAAGTCTGGGCCTTGGAGCCCGGAGCCAAGAAATGACCCCGAAGCCCTGAACATGGAGCGTGGAGCCTGGAACTGACCCCGAGCACAGATCCTGGAGCTTGGAGCCTGGGGCCCGGAGCATGGGGCCCGGAGCATGGAGCCGGGAGCCCTGAGCCGGGAGCCCAAAGCCTTGAACTGACCCCGAGTCAAGAGCCTTGAGCCTGAAGTCTTGAGCCCAGAGCCTGGAAATGACCCTGTGCCTTGAGCCTTGAGCCCAGAGAAAAAAACTGACCCCGAGCAAAAAACCTTGAGCCAGGACCCTGCAGCCCGGAGATTGTAACTGACCCCAAGCCTTGAGCCTGGAGCCTGGAGCCTGGAGCCTGGAGCTCGGAGCATTTAGCTGTGAGCATGGAGCCGTGAGCCTGGAGCCTTGAGCCTTGAGTCCGGGGCCCTGAACTGACCCCGAGTACGGAGCTTTGAACTGACCCCGAGTGCGGAGCCTTGAACCTGGATTCTGGAGCCCGGAGTATAGAAATGACCTCGTTCTCAGAGCCTGGAGCCAGGGGCGTGGATCCCCGAGCACGGAATATACCCCGAGCCCGATGCCTGGAGCCTGAAGGCCAGAGCATGGAATACACCCCGAACCCGAAACCTGGGTCCTGGAGACCGGAGTCTTCAACTGATCTTGAGCCCAGAGCCTGGAGCTTTTAGCCTGGAACTTTGAGCTTTTAGCCGGGAGCCTTGAACCTTGAACCTTGAGCCTTGAGCCTTGAGCCTAGAGCCTGGACGAAGGCCTCAAGCCCAAAGCCTGGAGCCTGGAGCCTGGAAAAAACCCCGTGCCTGGAGCCTTGAGCCCCGGGTGTGGAACCCCAAGCATGAAACTTTCCCCGAGCCAGAAGCCTGGCACCTGACAGATGGGCGACCAGAACTTGGAACTGACTCCATGCCTGCAGCCTGGAGCCTTGAGCCTGGAGTCTGGAACTTGAAGCCTGGTGCCTGGAGCCATAAACTGAACCGGAGACTGCAGCTTGGAGACTGGAGCATGGAACTGACCCCGAATCCGGAGCCCAGATACTGGATCTATGCGCATGTGCCCAGAGTCTGGAACAAATGCCGAACCCGGACCCTAGAGCCAAGAGCCCGGAGGCTCGAACTGATCACGAGCCTGGAGCATGGAGCCTGGACCTTGGAGCCTGGAGCCTGGAGCCTGGAAGAAGACACCAAGCCCACAGCCTGGATCACGGAGCTTGGAGCCAGGAGACTAGAACTGACCCCGAACCCTATCCTGGAGCCTGGAGTCCGGAGCCTCGATCTGATCACGAGCCCATAGCCTGGAGTGCAGAGCCTGTAACATGGAGCCTCGAGTCTGGAGCCTGGAAGAAGACCCTGAGCCAAAAGCCTGGAGCCTGGAGCCTGGAGCCAGGAACCTCGAGACTGGAACTGAACCCGAGAATGGAGCCTGGAGCCCGGAGCCTGGAGCTGACCCTTAGCCCAGAGCCTGGATCCTTGATTGTAGAGCCTTGAGCTTGGAACTGACCCCGACCCCGGAACCTGGGGCCTGGAATCCAGAGCCTGGAACTGATCCCGAACCCGGAGCCATGAGCTTTGAGCATGGAGCCTGGAGCATGGAGCCTGGATCCTGAAAACTCGAGCCCGGAGATAAAAACTAACCATGATCCCAGAGCCTTGAGCCCAGAGCCTTGTACTGACCCCGATCCTGGATCCTGGAGCATGTTGTCTTGAACCTAGAGCCTGGTGCCCGGAACCCTGAGCCTGGATCCCGGAGCCTGGAGCCCGGAACCTGGAACTGACCCAGAGTCTGAAGCCTGGAGCCTTGAGCGCAGAGCCATGAGCCTTGAGCAGGGAGCCCGGAATCTGAAGCATTGAGACTGGAGGCTTGAGACTTGAGCCCGGAGCCTGGAACTTAAACCCTTGCTCGGATTCATGAAATCAGAGAATGGAGCGCGGAGCCTGGAGCCCGGAGAATGGAGCCCGGACCCTGGAGCCCAGAACCTTTAGCCCGTAGCCTGGAGCTTGGAGCCTGGAGCCCTTAACTGACCCCAAGCCCGGAGCATTGAGCATGGAGAATGGAGCATGGAGCATGGAGCATGGAGCCAAGAGCCTTGAGCCCGGATCCTGGAGCCCAAAGCCTGGAACTGAACCTGGGCCTGGAGCCTGGAGCCTGGAGCCTGGAGCCTGGAGCCTGGAGCCTGGAGCCTGGAGCCTAGAGCCTGGAGCCTGGAGCCTGGTGTCCAGAGCCCACAGCCTGAAAATTACCCTGAGCAAGGAACCTGGAGCCTTGACCTGGTGTTTGGGGCAAAGAGCCTGGATTCTGGAGCCCGATGCGTGGTGCCTGAAACTGACCCCGAGCCTAGAGGCTTGAGCCTGGAGCCCGGAGCGTGGAACTGACCCCAAGCCCGGAGCCCTGTGCCTGGAACCAGGAACCTGGAGCGCGGAGCCTGGATCCTTTAGCCCGGACCCTGAAACTGATTCCGAGCCTGGAGTTTTCTGCCACTAGGCTTTAGCACGGAGCCTGCAACTGACCAAGACCCTGTAGCCTGGTGCCTTGAGACGGGAGCCTTAAGCTGTGAACCTGTAGGCCGGAGCCCGGAGCCTGGAGAGCGAAGCCTGGAGAGAAGAGCCTGGAGCCTGCAGCCTTGAGCCTGGAACTGACCCCGAGCCTGGAGCCTGGAGCCTGGAGCCTGGAGCCTGGAGCCAAGAGCATGAACCATGCAGCCTTGAGAATGGAGCCTGGAGCCTAGAGCATGGAACTGACCCAAAGCCTTGAGCTTGGAGCCTTTACCCTAGAGCATGGAACTAAACCTAAGCCTGGAGCCTTGAGCTTGGAGCCTTAGGCCTGGAGCCTGGTGCTGTAAGCCTTGAGCTTGGAACACGTAGCAAGGAAACCTGGACTATGGAGCCATTAGCCTTGAACATACTCCTTGCCCAAAATGTGGAGCCAAAAACCTGGAGACCGGAACTTGGAACTGACCCCATTCCCAGAGCTTTGAGCCCGGAGCCTGGAGCATTGAACGGGAAGCCCTGAGCCTGGAACAAACACTGAGGCTGGAGTCTTGAGCCCGGAGCCTGAAGCATGGAGCCTGGAGCCTGGAGCCTGGAACTGACCCAGAGCATGGATCCTTAGCCTGGATCCAAGAGCTTGAAGCATGGAGCCTGGAGAGTGGCACCAGGAGCCTGGTACCTTGAGCCTGGAGCATGTAGCAATGAGCCTTGATTCTGGATTCTGGAGCCTGGAGCCTGGAGCCTGGAGCCCGGTTATAAAAACTGACCCTGATCCCAGAGCCTTGAGCCCAGAGCCTCAAACTGACCCCGATCCTGGATCCTGGAGCGTGTTGTCTTGAACCTGGAGCCTTGTGCCCAGAACCCTGAGCCTGGAGCCCGGAGCCTTGAGCCCGAACCTTGAACTTATCCAGAGCCTGAAGCCTGGAGCCTGAAGCCTGGAAAATACCCAGTGCCTGTAGCCTGGGGCCCCGGGTGTTGACCCCAAGCATTGAACTTACCCCGAGCCAGAAGCCTGGCGCCAGACAGCTGGGAGACCAGAACTTGGAACTGACTCCATGAGCCTGGATACTTGAGCCTGGAGCCTGGAGCCTGGAGCCTGGAGTCTGGAACTTGGAGCCTGGAGCCTTGAACTGAACCGGAGACTGGATCCTGGAGACTGGAGCATGGAACTGACCCCGAAACCAGAGCCCGGATGCTGGATCAATGAGCATGGTGCCTGGAACCTGGAACCTGGAACCTGGAACCTGGAGCCCAGAGTCTGGAACTGACGCCGATCCCGGACCCTACAGCCTAGAGCCCAGAGAATCGAACTGATCACGAGCCTGGAGCCAGGAGCCTGGATCCAGGAGCCTGGAGCCTGGAGCCTTGAGCATTGAAGAAAACACCAAGCCCAAAGCCTGGATCACGGAGCCTGGAGTAAGGAAACTTGAACTGACTCCGAACCCAAATCCTGGAGCCTGGAGGCCGGAGCCTGGAACTGATCACGAGCCCTTTGCTTAGAGTGCGGAGCCTGGAGCTTGGAGCCTGTAACCTGGAGCCTGGAGTCCGGAGTCTGGAAAAAGACCCTCAGCCCAAAGCCTGGAGCCATGAACCTGGAGCCAGGAACATCGAGACTGGAACTGAACCCGAGCCTGGAGTCTGGAGTCTGGAGCCTGGAGCCTGGAGCCTGGAGCCTGGAGCCTGGAGCCTGGAGCTGACCCTTAGCCCAGAGCCTGGATCCTTGATTGCGGAGC
This sequence comes from Sphaeramia orbicularis, assembly GCF_902148855.1. Taxonomy (NCBI): domain Eukaryota; kingdom Metazoa; phylum Chordata; class Actinopteri; order Kurtiformes; family Apogonidae; genus Sphaeramia; species Sphaeramia orbicularis. Next base: position 7,628,667 of record NC_043970.1, on the reverse strand, counting down.
CTTGAGCCCGGAGCTTCGAGCTTGGAACTGACCCTTACCCTGGAACCTGGAACCTGGAACCTGGGGCCTGGAACCCAGAGCCTGGAACTGATCCAGAACCTGGAGCCATGACCTTTGAGCCGGGAGCATGGAGCCTGGAGCCTGGAAGAAGACCCAAAGCCCAAAGTCTGGAGCCCCGAAAGTGGAAATAACCCCATGCCCTGAGTCTTGAGCCACAGGCGTGGAACCCGAAACCTGGAACTTACTCATAACCTGAAGCCTGAAGCCTGAATCCAAGAACTTTGAACCTACCCAATGCCCGGAGCCTCGAGCCAGGAGCCTAAAGCCCAGAACCTTGAGCGCGGAGCCTAGAGCCTTGAGCCTGGAGCCTGGTGCCTGGTGCCTGGAGCCTGGAGCCTGGAGCCTGTAGCCTTGAGGGGGGAGCACGGAGCCTGAAACTTACCAAACATCCGGACCTTGGAGACTGGAGCCTAGAAATGACCCTGTGCCTTGAGCCTGGAGCCCAGAGCCTTGAGTGCGGAGCCTTGATGTAGGAGGCTGGACCCCAGAGCCTGGAAGTGACCCCGAGCCTTGAGCATGGAGCATGGAGTATGAAGCCTGGAACTGAACCTGAGACTGAAACCTTGAGCCCGGAGCCTTAAACTAACCTTGAGCCTAGAGCCTGAAGCCTGGAGCCCGGAGCCTGGAGCCTGGAGCCTGGAGCCTGGAGCCCAGAGCCCGGAGCACGGAGCCAGGATCCCGGAGCTTGGAGCATGGAGCCTGGAGTCCAGCCCCGGAAAGTGGAGCATGGAGTCTTGAATCTGGAGCCTGCCACCCGGTGCCCAGAGCTTGGAACTGACCCCGACCCCGACCCCAGAGATTTGAGCCTTGAGCCTGGAGCCCGGAGCCCGGAGCATGGAAATGACCCTGACCCGGGAGCCTGGAGTCTGGAGCCTTGAGCCCAGAGCCTTGAACTGACCCCAATCCTGGAGTCTGGAGCCTTTAGCCTGGAGCTCGTAGCCTGGAAAAGACAAAAAGCTGGGATTCTGGAGCGCGGAGCCTGTAGCCCGGATCCCGGAGCCCAGGGTCCGGAATCCGGAGCCTAGAGCCCGGAGACAAGAGCCTGTAACTGAGCCCGAGCTCGGAGCCCTAACCCTGACCCTGGCCTAAGACCTAAGCTGAACCCTGGAACTTAGCCCGAGCCCGGAGCCCCAAACCTGGCCCTGGCCTCAGCCCAAACCCAAAACCCTGGAACGGAGCCTGAGCTCGGAGCCCTAACCCTGACCCTGGCCTCAGCCCTAACCTGAACCCTGGAACGTAGCCCGAGCCCGGAGTCCCAACCCCGGCCCTGGCTTCAGCCCTTACACTAAACCCTGTAAAGGAGCCCGAGCCCGGAGCCCTAACCCCAGCCCCTCCCTGGCCTCAGCCCTAACCTAAACCGGGCCAGAGGATGTGATTTTCAGTCCCAGTGGGAAGCTTTAAGGTGGCTGATGAAGAAAGGGGGAGAGAGGGGGGGGGGGGGAGTCAGACAGTAAGTAGGTAAAAAAGTTAATAAATTTTATTGATAGAGTTCTTTTCACAGACACAGTCAAAGAGTTCTTTAAAGTGCAAAGCATAAATAAACAGTACAAATCAAATACAATTCAAATACCATTAAAACACAAAAAAATACTAATACAATACATTTAAAATACGAGAAATACAGCAAGTGCAATCAGTTTGTAGAAGCTCGAGTCACACCGAAGACAGGTAAGGAGGGCCAGAGTTCAGCCCCCACTGTGTGGCTGCAATGTAGGGCATATTCCGTCTCCACGGGACGGTTTGAGAAATGCCAGAACTCAGTGTGCAGCTTTACGGTGGCTGGAGGAAAGAGTGGGAGAGAGACAGAAAAAAAGATTAAGACCAGGGCAAGGAGGAGTAGAGTTCTGAAAAATGGCCACAGACGGTTTGAATTTTACGCTATCAAGCTCCACGTGAGAAAAGCACCAGAGGTCAAGAAGGGGTTAGGCTTACAGGGATTCTGTCTGGAAAAAAAATAACAAAGTCCCACAAACGGTTCGAGTTTTACCGTTATCCAGCTCCAGATGAGAAAAGCAGCGGAGGTTAAAAAGTGGATCAGTAAACCGGCGTTCTGTCTTTGAAAAAACATAAAAGATTCCCACACAGGCCTGGAAAAAAGACAGAGTCCACACGGTCCGCCGGCCGTCCCGGCCTAATCCTGACCCGGGTCAGCTCGACATTTCCCGGCGTTCCTCCTCCTCAGCGCATGCAGCTTCAAGGTGGCTGGAAGAAAAAGGGTGAGGGAAGGGGAAAAGAAGAACCAGGACCAGGGCGAGAGTTCTCCCGAGTTTGAGGCTCTGATGTGCGGTAGCATTCCGTCCCCACTGGGGGGGTTTGAAAAAGTTCCATAACTCAGTGAGCTACTTTAAGGGGGCTGGAGAGAAGAGAGGGGGAGAGAGGGGAAAAGATTCAGACCTGGAAAAAGGTTAGGTTTCGGGCTAAAGTTGAGGAGAAGCCCCGGAGGTTTAAAAAAAAAAAAAAAAAGGTGTTAGTCTTACAGGGGTTATCTCTGGGAAAAAAAACAAAACAACAACGTTCAACATACGGTTCATGTTTTATCGTTATCCAGCTCCAGATGAGAAAAGAACCGGAGCTTTAAAAAGGGGTTAGGCTAACCGGTGTTCTGTCTCTGGAAAAATAACAATGTCCCACAAGGGCTGGAAAAAAGACAGAGTCCACACCGTCCACCAGCAGTACCGGTCGAACCCTTACAAGGGTCAGTGCGAAATTTCCCAGTGCTCTTCTTCGTCCATGCACGCCAGTGTGCAGCTTTAAGGGGTTTTCTCAAAAGTAACCAAATCAGCTTCTGCTTGGGTGAAACGCTCAAAAATGACATTTTGAACAATACAGTCAGGAAAGCATGAAAACACTAAAAAAACAAGTCAAACATAAGTGTTTTATAGCTATTTTGTCCAAGTCTTGAAAGGTCTTGAAAAAAACGTCCTTGTCTCAAAGTGACAAAAAAAGCTTCTTTTCGCGTGAAACGCTCAAAAATGACATTTCTGCCTCTTCTACTCAGAAAGGTAGAAAAACGAAAAAAAAAAAATAGTGAGAAATAAGTGGCCAGAAATATGTGCTTTTTTTCGAGTCTTTTCAGTTCATGACGTTTTGCTTTAGAAAAAAAACATCCTTGTCTCAAAGTTAAAAAAAAAAAAAAAAAAAAAAAAAAAAAAAAAACTGCTTCTGGTCGTCTGAAACGCTCAAAAATGACATTTTTTCCCTCTTCTACTCAGAAAAGCATGAAAACACTAAAAACAAGTTAGAAATTGGTATTTTAAGTCTGTTTTGTCAAAGTCTTCTCAAATCATGAAGTTCATGAAAGCTCATGAAGTATTGCTTGAGAACAAAACATCCTTGTCTCAACGTGACCAAAACAGCTTCTTTTCGTCTGAAACGCTCAAAAATGACATTTTCTCCTCTTCTACTCAGAAAAGCATGAAAACACTAAAAAACAAGTCAGAAATAAGCGTTTAATGGCATTTTGGTTAAGTCTTGTCAAATCATGAAGTTTTGCTTGAGAAAAAATCATCCTTGTCTCAACGTGACCAAAACAGCTTCTTTTCGTCTGAAACGCTCAAAAATGACATTTTATCCTCTTCTACTCAGAAAAGCATGAAAACACTAAAAACAAGTCAGAAATAAGTTTTTAATGGCTGTTTCTTAAAAGTCTTCTCAAATCATAAAGTTCTGCTTGAAAAACAACATAGTTGTCTCAAAGTGACCAAAACAGCTTCTTATCGTCTGACACGCTCAAAAATGACATTTTTACCTCTTCTACTCAGTAAAGAAGGAAAACACTAAAAACAAGTCAAAAATAAGTATTTTATGGCTTTTTTGTAAAAGTATTCTCTAATCATGAAGTTCTTCTTTAAAAAAAAAAAAAAAAAAAATCTTTGTCTCAAAGTGACCAAAAAAGCTTCTTATCGTGTAAAATGCTGCATGCATGTATGTGAAATGCATGTAAAAAGACATTTTTACCTATATAGTCAGAAAAACCTTTAAAAAAAACTAAAAACAAGTCAGAAATACGTGTTTTATGGCCTTTTTCTTCGAGTCTTAGTTCATAAAGTTTTCCTTGAGACAAAAACATTCTTGTCTTAAAGTGACAAAAACAGCTTCTCATCGTCTGAAACCTTCAAAAATGAAATTTTTTCCTCTTCTACTCAGAAAACAAGGAAACCCGAGAGGTCTGAGCATTGTGGTGAGCCTGTAACCTTTAACCAAGCTCTAGGAGTCCGGAGCCTTGAGCCTGGAACTGAACACGAGACCAAAGCATTGAGACCGTAAGCCTGGAAATGACCCCAAACATGGAGACCGGAGGCCGGAGCCCGGAGCCCGGATGCCGGAGCCCAAAGGCCGGAGCCCGTAGGCCCGAGACCGGAGCCCGGAGGCCAGCGACCAGAGGCCAGAGCCAGGAGTCCCGAGCCTGGAACTGAACCCGAACCCAGAGTCTGGAGCTTGTAACCTGGAGAATGGAGCCTGCAACTTACAAATAACATGGAGCCTTGAGTGTGGAGGGCGGAGCCTGTAGCGCAGAGCTTAGAGCCACGGGCTTTAGGACTGGAGCTCGGAGTCCAGATCCTGAAACTGACCCCGTGCGTTGAGCCATGAACCAGGACGTTGGAGCTGACCATGAGCACAGAGCCTAGAACTGACCCAAAGCCTGGAGCCCGAAGCATGAAGCCATGAGCCTAGAGCCGTTAGCACGGAGATTTGAGCCTGGAGTCCGGAACCTGGAAATGACCCCGTGCCTGAAGCCTGGAGCCTGGAACTGACCACGAGCATGGAACCTTGAGCCTGGACCCTGGAGCACATACGCTGGAACATACCCCGTGCCTGGAGCATGGAGCTTGGAGCCTAGAGCCCGGTGACTTGAGCCTTGAACTGACCCAAAGCCTTGAGCTTGGAGCCTTGAGCCCAGAGCATGGAACTTACCCCAAATCAGAAGCCTAGCGCCTGAAGCCGGGAGACTGGAACTTGAACCTGACTCCATGCCCAGAGCCTGGAGCCTGGAGCCTGGAGTCCAGAGCCTGGAACTGACCTCGAGCCTGGAGCCTGAGCCTTGAGCCTGGAACCTGGAGCCTGGAGCCTGGAGCCTTGAGCCTGGAATAAGTCTGGAGCCCTGACCCCGGAACATGGAGCCCGGAGCATGGAACTTACCCCGAGCCTGGAGCCTTGAGCATGGAGCCTTTAGCCTGGAGCCTTGTTTTGGGAGTCTTGAGCCTGGAACACATAGAATCGAACTTGGACTATGGAGCGTTTAGCCTGGAATTGACCCCAAGCCCGGAAAGTGGAGCAAAAAACCTGGAGACCGGAAGTTGGAACTGACCCCATGCCAAGAGCCCGGAGCCCGGAGCCCGGAGCCCGGAGCCCGGAGCCCGGAGCCCGGAGCCCGGAGCCCGGAGCCCGGAGCCCGGAGCCATGAGGGGGGACCATGGAGCCTGGAATTGACAATGAGCCCGGAGCCTTGAGCCCGGAGCCTGAAGAATGGAGCTCGGAGCCTGGAACTTACACTGACCCTGGAGCCTATAGCCTGGAGCAAAGAGCTTGAAGCATGTACCCTTGAGCCTGGAGTCTTGAACCCGGAGTATGGAACTGACCCCGAGGCTGGAACCTTGAGCCCAGAGCCTTGAGCCTGGAGCCAGGTACCGTGTGCCTGGAACGCGTAGTCACGAGCCTGTAGCATAGAGCCTTTAGCCTGGAACTGAGCCCGAAATATGGAGCCTAAAACCTGGAGCCTGGAGCCACGAACATACTCAGAGCCAAAGCCTTGATCCCTTAGGAAGGAGCCTGGAGCCTGGACCTTGAGTTAGGGTCATGGAGCCTGGAGCCTGGAGCCTGGAGCCTGGAGCCCGATGCGCAGTGCCTGAAACTGAGCCTAGAAGCTGGAGATTGGTGCCCGGAGCATGGAACTGACACCAAGCTCGGAGCCTTGATACTGGAACCAGGAGCGTGGAGCCTGGATCCTTTAGCCAGGAGCCTGGAACTGATCCCGAGCCTAGAGTCTTGAGCAAGTAGCCTGGAGAACGGAGTCTGCAACCTACCAAGACCCTGGAGCCTGGAGCCTGGAGCCTAAAGCCTGGAGCCTGGAACGTGGAGCCTGGAGCCTTGAGCCTTGAGCCTAGAGCCTAGTGCGTGGAATCTAGAGCCCAGACCTTAAAGACTGTAGCCCGGAACCAAGATACTCAAATTGACCCGGAGCCCGGAGAAAAGAACCCGGAGTCTTGAACTGACCATGAACATTTAGCCTCGACCCCTTAACCTGGAGCCCGAACCCTGAACTTTCCCCAAGCCTGGAGCCCGTAGCATGGAGCCGTGAGCTTGGAGCCTGGAGCATAGAGCCTGGAACTGACCTTAAGTCGGGACCTTGGAGCCTTGAGCCAAGAAATTACCCTGAGCCCGGAGCCCTGAACATGGACCATGGAGCGCGGAGCCTGGAACTGACCCCGAGGAAAGAACCTTGAAGCATGGAGTCCAGAGAATGGAGCAGTGAGCCTAGAGCCGGGAGCCCAAAGCCTTGAACTGACCCCGAGTCCAGAGCCTTGAGCCTGGAATCTTGAGCCAGGAGCCTGGAAATGACACTGTACCTGGAGCCTGGAGCCCGGAGACTGGAACTGACCCCGAACCTGGAGCCTGGAACTTGGAGAATTGAGCCGTGAGCTTCGAGCTGTGAGCCTGGAGCCTGGAGCCTGGAACCTGGAGCCTGGAGCCTTGAGCCTGGAGCCTGGAGCCTGGAGCCTTGAGCCCGGAGCACGGAGCCCGGAGCCCGGAGACCGGAGACCGGAGACCGGAGACCGGAGACCGGAGACCGGAGTCCGGAGCCAGGAGCCCCGAGCCCCGAGCCTGGAAATGAACCCGAACCCAGAGTCTGGAGCTGGTAACCTGGAGAATGGAGCCTGCAATTTACAAATAACATGGAGCCTTGAGTCTGGAGGGCGGAGCCTGTAGCGCGGAGCTTAGAGCCACGAGCATTTGGACTGGAGGTCTGAGTCCAGATCCTGAAACTGACCCCGTACCTTGAGCCATGAACCCGTAGGTCTGAGCTGACTATGAGCACAGAGCCTGGAACTGACCCCGAGCCTGGAGCCCGAAGCATGGAGCCGTGAGCCTAGAGCTGTTAGCATGGAGATTTGAGCCTGGAGTCCGGAGCCTGGAAAAAACCCCGTGCCTGAAGCGTGGCGCATTTAGCGTTGAGCTTAGAGCCCGTGCCTGGAGCCTGGAGCCTGGAGCCTGGAGCCTGGAGCCTGGAGCCTGGAGCCTGGAGCCTGGAGCCTGGAACTGACCCCGAGCACGGAACCTTGAGCCTGGACCCTGGAGCGCGTACGCTGGAACTTATCCCGTGCCTGGAGCCTGGAGCATGGAGCTTGGAGCCTAGAGCCCGGTGACTTGAGCCTTGAACTGACCCAAAGCCTTGAGCTTGGAGCCTTGAGCCCGGAGCATGGAACTTACCCCGAGTCAGAAGTCTAGCGCCTGAAGCCGGGAGACTGGAACTTTAAACTGACTCCATGCCCGGAGCCTGGAGCATGGAGCCTTTAGTCTTGAGCCTGGAGCCCACAGCCCAAAGCACGCATCCCGGAGCCTGGAGCCTGGAGCCTGAAGCCTGGAGCATCTAGCCTGGAGCCTGGAGCAGAGAGTCAGGAGTCTGGAGTCATGAGGCCTGACCCCAGAGCATGGAGCCTGGAACTGACCTCGAGCCTGGAGCCTTGAGCCTGGAGCCTTGAGCCTGGAGCCTGGAGCCTGGAACCTGGAACCTGGAACCTGGAGCCTGGAGCCTGGAGTAAGTCTGGAACCCTGACCCGGGAGCATGGAGCCTGGAACTGACCCCGAGCCAGGAGCCTGAGACCTGAGCCTGGAGGCCGGAGCCTGGAGCCTGGAGCCTGGAGCCTAGAGTCTGGAGTCTTGAGCCCTGACTCTGGAGCATGCAGCTTGGAGCCTGGAGCCTGGAACTGACCCCGGAGCCTGGAGCCTGAGCTTTGAGCCTGGAGGTTGGAGGCTGGATCCTGGAGCCTGGAGCCTGGAACCTGGAGCCTGGAATAAGTCTGGAGCCCTGACCCCGGAGCATGGAGCCGGGAGCATGGAACTTTCCCCGAGCCTGGAGCTTGGAGCTTGGAGCCTTAAGCCTGGAGCCTGGAACTGATCCCGAGCCTAGAGTCTTGAGCCGGTAGCCTGGAGAACGGAGTCTGCAACTGACCAAGACCCTGGAGCCTGGAGCCTTTTGCCTGGAGCCTTTTGCCTGGAGCCTGGAGACCTGGGCCTGGAGCCTGGAGCCTGAAAACTGGACCCCGGAACCTGGAACTGACCTCGAGCCTGGAGCCTGAGCCTTGAGCCTGGAGGCTGGAGCCTTGAGCCTGGAGGCCGGAGCCTGGAGTCTTGAGCCTGGAGTCTTGAGCTTTTACTCTGGAGCCTTGAGCCTGGAGCCTGGAGCCTGGATCCTGGAGCCTGGAACTGACGCCGAGCCTTGAGCCTGACCTTTGAGCCTGGAGGCTGGAGCATGTAGCCATGAGCCTAGAGCCTGGAGCCAGAAGCCTGGAGCCTTGAGGGGGGAGCACGGAGCCTGGAACTGACACTGAGCCCAGAGCTTTGAGCCCAGAGCCTGAAGCATGGAGCCCAGAGCCTGGAACTGACCCCGAACCTGGAGCCTACAGTCTGGAGCCCAGAGTATGAAGCACGTAGCCTGGAGTCTAGAGCCTGGTGACTGGAGCAATGAACTGACCCTGAGCCTTGAGCCCAGAGTCTTTAGCCCAGAGCATGGAACTGACCCCGAAGCTGGAGCCTGGACACCAGAGCCTTTAGTCTTGAGCAAGGTGCCATTAGCCTTGAAGGCGTAGTCACGAACTTGGACCATAGAACCTGTAGCCTGGAACATTGCCCGAAATATGGAGCCAAAAACCTGGAGCCCGGAGCCACGAACATACTCCAAGCCCAAAGCCTGGATCCCGGGGGAGGGAACGCAGAGCCTGGAGCCTGCAAACTGGAGCGCGGAGCCACAAACTTGCCCTGATCCCAGAGCCTTGAGCCCAGAGCCTCGATTTTACCCCAATCCCGGATTCTGGAGTGCGGTGTCTGGAACCTGGAGCCTGGAACTGACCCAGAGCCTGAAGCCTGGAGCCTGAGGCCTGGTACCCGGAGATTGGAACTGCCCAAAAGCCCGACACCTGGAGCCCAGAGCCTTGAGCGCGGAGCCATGAGCCTTGAGCAGGAAACCCGGAATCTGATGCCTGGAGAATGGAGACTTGAGCCCTTGACCGGGAGCCTAGAACTAAACCCTAGCCCGGATTCTTTAAACCAGAGAATGGAGCGCAGAAAATGGAGCCCAAATCCCGGAACTGACACTGAGCCTGGAGCCTTGAGCCTGGAGCCTGGAGCCTGGAGCCCAGAGCCCACAGCCTGGAATTTTCCCTGAGCAAGGAACCTGGAGCCTTGACCTGGTGTTTGGGGCATGGAGCCTGGAACCCGATGCGCGGTGCCTGAAACTAACCCCGAGCCAAGAGGCTTGAGCCTGGAGCCCGGAGCATGGAACTGACCCCAAGCCCGGAGCCCTGTGCCTGGAACCAGGAGCCTGGAGCGCGGAGCCTGGATCCTTTAGCCCGGAGCCTGAAACTGATCCGAAGCCAGGAGTCTGGAGCCGGTAGCCTAGACAAAAGAGTCTGCAACTGACCAAGACCCTTGAGCCTGGAGCCTTGAGCCTGGAGCCTGGAACCTGGAGCCTGGAGTCTGGAGCCTGAAAACTGGAGCCCGTAGATAAAAACTGACGGAGCCCAGAGCCCAGAGCCCAGAGCCCAGAGCCCAGAGCCCACAGCCTGGAATTTTCCCTGAGCAAGGAACCTGGAGCCTTGACCTGGTGTTTGGGGCATGGAGCCTGGAACCCGATGCGCGGTGCCTGAAACTAGCCCCGAGCCAAGAGGCTTGAGCCTGGAGCCCGGAGCATGGAACTGACCCCAAGCCCGGAGCCCTGTGCCTGGAACCAGGAGCCTGGAGCGCGGAGCCTGGATCCTTTAGCCCGGAGCCTGAAACTGATCCGAAGCCAGGAGTCTGGAGCCGGTAGCCTAGACAAAAGAGTCTGCAACTGACCAAGACCCTTGAGCCTGGAGCCTTGAGCCTGGAGCCTGGAACCTGGAGCCTGGAGTCTGGAGCCTGAAAACTGGAGCCCGTAGATAAAAACTGACGGAAAGTCGCCCGCAAAGTGGAGCATGGAGTCTTGAATCTGGAGCCTGAAGCCCGGTGCCAAGAGCCTGGAACTGACCCCGACCCCAGAGATTTGAGCCTGGAGCCTGGAGCCCGGAGCATGGAAATGACCCCAATCCTGGAGTCTGGAGCCTTTAGCCTGGAGCTCATAGCCTGGAAAAGACCAAAAGCTGGGATTCTGGAGCCCTGAGCCTGGAGCCTGGAGCCTGGAGCCTGGAGCCTGGAGCCTGGAGCCTGGAGCCCGGAACCTGGATCTGACCCCTAGCCCGGAGCCCGGGGTCCGGAGACCGGAGCCTGTAACTGAGCCCGAGCCCGGAGCCCCAAACCTGGCCCTGGCCTCAGCCCAAACCCGAAACCCTGGAACGGAGCCTGAGCTCGGAGCCCTAACCCTGACCCTGGCTTCAGCCCTTACCCTAAACCCTGTAAAGGAGCCCGAGCTCGGAGCCCTAACCCCAGCCCCTCCCTGGCCTCAGCCCTAACCTAAACCGGGCCAGAGGATGTGATTTTCAGTCCCAGTGGGAAGCTTTAAGGTGGCTGATGAAGAAAGGGGAAGGGGGGGGGGAGTCAGACAGTAAGTAGGTAAAAAAGTTAATAAATTTTATTGATAGAGTTCTTTTCACAGACACAGTCAAAAAGTTCTTTACAGTGCAAAGCATAAATAAACCGTACAAATAAAATACAATTCAAATACCATTAAAACACAGCAAAATACCATTACAATACATTTAAAATACGATAAATACAGCAAGTGCAATCAGTTTGTAGAAGCTCAAGTCACACGTAAGACAGGTAAGGCGGGCCAGAGTTCAGCCCCCACTCTGTGGCTGCAATGTGGGGCATATTCCATCTCCACGGGACGGTTTGAGAAATTCCAGAACTCAGTGTGCAGCTTTACGGTGGCTGGAGGAAAGAGTGGGAGAGAGACAGAAAAAAAGAGTAAGACCAGGGCAAGGAGGAGTAGAGTTCTGAAAAATGGCCACCGACGGTTTGAGTTTTACGTTATCAAGCTCCACGTGAGAAAAGCACCAGAGGTCAAAAAGGGGTAAAGGCTTACAGGGATTCTGTCTGGAAAAAAAAATAACAAAGTCCCACAAACGGTTCGAGTTTTACCGTTATCCAGCTCCAGATGAGAAAAGCAGCGGAGGTTAAAAAGTGGATCAGCTAACCGGCGTTCTGTCTTTGAAAAAACATAAAAGATTACCACACAGGCCTGGAAAAATAGCAAAGTCCCACACAGGCCTAGAAAAAAGACAGAGTCCACACGGTCCGCGGGCCGTCCCGGCCTAATCCTGACCCGGGTCAGCGCAACATTTCTCGGCGTTCCTCCTCCTCAGCGCATGCCAATGTGCAGCTTCAAGGTGGCTGGAAAAAAAAAAAAAAAAAAAAAGGGTGAGGGAAGGGGAAAAGAAGAACCAGGACCAGGGCGAGAGTTCTTCCGCGAGTGTGAGGCTCTGATGTGCGGTAGCATTCCGTCCCCACTGGGGGGGTTGGAAAAAGTTCCACAACTCAGTCAGCAGCTTTAAGGGGGCTGGATAGAAGAGAGGGGGAGAGAGGGGAAAAGATTCAGACCTGGAAAAAGGTTAGGTTTCGGGCTAAAGTTGAGGAGATGCCCCGGAGTTTAAAAAAAAAAAAAGGTGTTTGTCTTACAGGGGTTGTCTCTGGAAAAAAATAACAAAGTTCAACATACGGTTCATGTTTTATCGTTATCCAGCTCCAGATGAGAAAAGAACCGGAGCTTAAAAAAGGGTTAGGCTAACCGGTGTTCTGTCTCTGGAAAAAAAAAAAAAAATGTCCCACACGGGCTGGAAAAAAGACAGAGTCCACACCGTCCACCAGCCGTCCCGGTCGAACCCTGACAAGGGTCAGTGCGACATTTCCCAGTGCTCTTCCTCGTCCATGCACGCCAGTGCGCAGCTTTAAGGGGGTTGGAGGAAAGAGGGAGAGAGAGAGCAAGAGAGAAAGAAAGACAAAGAATCAGGACCATGGACAGAGTTCTTCCACTAGAGTGTGGCTGCAATGCGAGGAAGCATCCCATCTCCACGGTGCTTGTTTGAGAAATGCCAGAACGAAGTGTGAAGCTTTACGTTCTGCTTGAGACAAAACATGCCTGTCTCAAAAGTAACCAAATCAGCTTCTTCTTGCGTGAAACGTTCAAAAATGACATTTTGACCAATACAGTCAGAAAAGCATGAAAACACTAAAAAAAAAAAAAAAAAAAAAAAAAAAAACAAGTCAAACATAAGTGTTTTATGGCTATTTTGTCCAAGTCTTGAAAGGTCTTTTAAAAAACTTCCTTGTCTCAAAGTGGAAAAAAAACAGCTTCTTATCGCGTGAAACGCTCAAAAATGACATTTTTGCCTCTTCTACTCAGAAGGGGAGAAAAACGGAAAAACAAGTCAGAAAGAAGTCGTCAGAAATATGTGGTTTTGTTCGAGTCTTATCAGTTCATGACGATTTGCTTTAGAAAAAAAACATCCTTGTCTCAAAGTGACAAAAACTGCTTCTTATCGTCTGAAACGCTCAAAAATGACATTTTTGCCTCTTCTACTCAGAAAAGCATGAACACACTAAAAACAAGTCAGAAATTGGTATTTTAAGGCTGTTTTGTAAAGTCTTATCAGTTCATGAAGTTTTGCTTGAGAAAAAAACATCCTTGTGTCAACGTGACAAAAAAAAAGCTTCTTTTCGTCTGAAACGCTCAAAAATGAAATTTTTTCCTCTTCTACTCAGAATAGCATGAAAACACACACAAAAAAAAGTCAGGAAAAAGTGTTTAATAGCTGTTTGGTCAAAGTCTTCTCAAATCATGAAGTTCTGCTTGAAAAAAACCCCACTTTGTCTCAAAGTGACCAAAAAAGCTTCTTATCGCGTGAAACGCTAAGAAATTATTATTATTTTTTGTCTCTTCTACTCAGAAAAGCATGAAAACACACACACACAAAAAAAGTAAAAAAAAATAATAATAATAATAATTATAATTATTATTATTATTATTATTATTATTATTATAAGTTTTTAATGGCTGTTTGGTCAAAGTCTTGTCAGTTCATGAAGTTTTTCTTGAGAAAAAAAAAAATCCCTTTCCCAACGTGACAAAAACAGCTTATTTTTGTCTGAAACGCTCAAAAATGACATTTCTGCCTCTTCTACTCAGAAAAGTAGAAAATCGAAAAAATAAGTCAGAAATAAGTGGTTTATGGCTGTTTTGTTCGAGTCTTATCAGTTCATGACGTTTTGCTTTAGAAAAAAAACATCTTTGTCTCAAAGTGACAAAAAAAAGCTTCATTTCGTCTGAAACGGTCAAAAATGGCATTTTTTTCCCTCTTCTACTCAGAAAATCATGAAAACAAAAAAAAAAACAAGTCAGAAAAAAGTGTTTAATGGCTGTTTGGTCAAAGTCTTTTCAAATCATGAAGTTCTGCTTGAAAAAAAACATCTTTGTCTCAAAGTGACCAAAACAGCTTCTTTTCGCGTGAAACGCTCAAAAATGACATTTTTGCCTCTTCTACTGAGAAAAGCATGAAAACACTAAAAACAACTCAGAAATCTGTATTTTAAGGCTTTTTTGTTAAAGTCTTATCAGTTCATGAAGTTTTGCTTGAGATAAAAACATCCTTGTCTCAACGTGACAAGAAAAAGCTTCTTTTCGTCTGAAACGCTCAAAAATGACATTTCTGCCTCTTCTACTCAGAAAGGTAGAAAATCGAAAAAAAAGAGTCAGAAATAAGTGGTTTATGGCTGTTTTGTTCAAGTCTTATCAGTTCATGACGTTTTGCTTTAGAAAAAAAAACATCTTTGTCTCAAAGTGACAAAAAAAAAAGCTTCATTTCGTCTGAAACGGTCAAAAATGGCATTTTTTCCTCTTCTACTCAGAAAATCATGAAAACAAAAAAAACAAGTCAGAAAAAAGCGTTTAATGGCTGTTTGGTCAAAGTCTTCTCAAATCATGAAGTTCTGCTTGAAAAAAAACATCTTTGTCTCAAAGTGACCAAAACAGCTTCTTATCGTCTGAGATGCTCAAAAATGACATTTTTACGTCTTCTACTCAGAAAAGAAGGAAAACACTAAAAACAAGTCAGAAATATGTGTTTTATGGCATTTTTGTTCGAGTCTTAGTTCACAAAGTTTTCCTTGAGACAACAACATTCTTGTCTTAAAGTGACAAAAACAGCTTCTCATCGTCTGAAAACCCTCAAAAATTAAATTTTTGCCTCTTCTACTCAGAAAACAAGGAACCCCGAGAGGTCTGAGCATTGTGGTGAACCTGTTACCTTTAACCAAGCTCTTGGTTGGAGCCTGGAACTGAACACGAGACCGGAGCATTGAGACCGTAAGCCTGGAAATGACCCCAAACATGGAGACCAGAGGCCGGAGCCCGGATGCCGGAGCCCGTAGGCCCGAGCCCGGAGCCCGGAGCCCGTAGGCCCGAGCCCGGAGCCCGGAGCCCGGAGCCCGGAGCCCGGAGCCCGGAGCCCGGAGCCCGGAGCCCGGAGAAAGGAGCCCCAAGCCTGGAACTGAACCCGAACCCAGAGTCTGGAGCTGGTAACCTGGATAATAGAGCCTGCAACTTACAAATAACATGGAGCCTTGAGCCTGGAGTATGGAGCCTGTAGCGCGGAGCTTAGAGCCACGGGCTTTAGGACTGGAGCTCGGAGTCTAGATCCTTAAACTGACCCCGTGCCTGGAGCCATGAACCCGGAGGTTGGAGCTGACCATGAGCACAGAGCCTGGAACTGACTTCGAGCATGGAGCCCGAAGCATGGAGCCGTGAGCCAAGAGCCGTTAGCACGGAGATTTGAGCCTGGAGTCTGGAGCCTGGAGTACGGAGCTTTTAGCATTGAGCTTAGAGCCGGTGCCTGGAGCCTGGAACTGACCCCGAGCACGGAACCTTGAGCCTGGACCCTGGAGCGCGTACGCTGGAACTTACCCCGTGCCTGGAGCATGGAGCTTGGAACCTAGAGCCCGGTGACTTGAGCCTTGAACTGACCCAAAGCCTTGAGCTTGGAGCCTTGAGCCCGGAGCATGGAATTTACCCCGAGTCTGAAGCCTAGCGCCCGGAGCCTGGAGCCTGGAACCTTTAGTCTTGAGCCTGGAGCCCACAGCCCGCAGCCCGGAGCCTTGAGCCTGGAGCCTGGAGCATGCAGCATGCAGCACGCAGCCCGGAGCCTTTCACCTGGAGCCTGGAGCAGAGAGTCAGGAGTCTGGAGTCATGAGCCCTTACCCCAGAGCATGGAGCCTGGAGCCTGCAACTGACCTCGAGCATGGAGTCTGAGCCTTAAGCCTGGAGGCTGGAGCCTGGAGCCTGGAACCTGGAGGCTGGAGCCTGGAGTAAGTTTGGAGCCCTGACCCCGGAGCATGGAGCCCCGAGCCTGGAGCCTGAGCTTTGAGCCTGGAGGCTGGATCCTGGAGCCTTGAGCCTGGAGCCTGGAATAAGTCTGGAGCCCTGACCCCGGAGCATGGAGCCCGGAGCATGGAACTTACCTGCCTGGAGCTTTGAGCTTGGAGCCTTAAGCCTGGAGTCTTGTGCTGGGAGTCTTGAACCTGGAACACTTAGAATCGAACTTGGACTATGGAGCGTGTAGCCTGGAACTGACCCCAAGCCCGGAAAGTGGAGCCAAAAACCTGGAGACCAGAACTTGGAACTGACCCCATGCCAAGAGCCCGGAGCCCAGAGCCTGGAATCTTGAGCCTGGAGCCTGGAGCCTGGAATCTTGAGCCTGGAGCCTGGAGCCCTTAACTGACCCCAAGCCCAGAGCATGGAGCCTTGAGACTGGAGCCTGGAGCCTGGAGCCCTTAACTTACCCCAAGCCCGGAGCATGGAGCATGGAGCATAGAGCATGGAGCATGGAGCCCTTAAGCCCAGAGCCCAGAGCATGAAGCCCAGAGCCCAGAGCATGAAGCCTGGAGCCTGGAGCCTGGAGCCTGGAGCCTGGAGCCTGGAGCCTGGAGCCTGGAGCCTGGAGCCTGGAGCCTGGAGCCTGGAGCCCAATGCGCGGTGTCTGAAACTTACCCTGAGCCTAGAGGCTTGTGCCTGGAGCCTGGAGCATAGAACTGACCCCAATAGAACTGAGCCCTGTGCCTTGAACCAGGAGCCTGGAGCCTGGAGCCTGGATCCTTTAGCCCGGAGCCTAAAACTGATCCCGAACCTGGAGTCTGGAGCTGGTAGCCTGAAGAACGGAGTCTGCAACTGACCAAGACCCTGGAGCCTGGAGCCTGGAGTCTGGAGCCTGGAGTCTGGAGCCTGGAGCCTGGAGCCTGGAACCTGGAACCTGGAGCATGTAGCCTTGAGACTGGAAGTTTAAGCTTGGAGCCTGGAGCCCTGAGCCTGGAGCCTGGAGCCCGGACCCTGGAACTGACACTGAGCCCGGAGCCCATAGCCCGGAACCAGGAGCCTGGAGCCCGGAGCCTAGAACTGACCACACGTCCGGACCTTGGAGACTGGAGCCTAGAAATGACCCCGTGCCTTGAGCCTGGGGCCCGGAGCCTTGAGTGCGGAGCCTAGACGTAGGAGGCTGGAACCCAGAGCCTGGAACTGACCCCGAGCCTTGAGCACGGAGCATGGAGTACGAAGCCTGGAACTGACCCTGAGACCTGCTTGACAAAAAATAACCTTGTCTCAATGTGACCAAAACAGCATCTTTTCGCGTGAAACGCTCAGAAATGACATTTTTTCCTGCTGTACTCAGAAAAGCAGGAAAACACTTAAAAATAATCAGAAATAATTGGTTTATTGCTTTTTTGTATAAGTCTTATCAGATCATGAAGTTCTGCTTGAAAAAAAAAACATCCTCGTCTCAAAGTGACCAAAACAGCTTCTTTTGGCGTGAAACGCTCAAAAATGACATTTTTTCCTCTTCTACTATGAAAAGTAAGGAAACACTAAAAAACAAGTCAGAAATAAGTGTTTTATGGCTGTTTTCTTAAAATTTTATCAGGTCTTGAAGTTATGCTTGAGAAAAAACAACCTTGTCTCAATGTGACCAAAACAGCATCTTTTCGCGTGAAATGCTCAAAAATGACATTTTTTCCTGCTCTACTCAGAAAAGCAGGAAAACACTTAAAAAATAGTCAGAAATAATTGGTTTATGGCTTTTTTGTATCAGTCTTATCAGATCATGAAATTCTGCTTAGGAAAAAACATCCTCGTCTCAAAATGACCAAAACAGCTTCTTTTCGCGTGAAACGCTCAAAAATGACATTTTTTCCCTGCTCTACTCAGAAAAGCATGAAAAAACTAAAAAAAACTAAAATAAAATAAAAATAAATAAAAAATCAGAAATAAGTGTTTTATGTCATTTTTGTTAAAATCTTATCAGGTCATGAAATTCTGCTTGAGAAAAAAACAACGTTTTCTCAATGTGACTAAACAGCTTCTTTTCGCGTGAAACGCTGAAAAAGGACATTTTTGCCTGTTCTACTCAGAAAAGTAGGGAAACACTTAAAACAAGTCAGAAATCAGTGTTTGATGGCTGTTTTTTTTTTTTTTTTTTTTTTTTTTTAATCTTATCAGGGCTTGAGAAAAAAAACATCCTAGTCTCAAAGTGACCAAAACTGCTTCTTCTCGTGTGAAGCGCTCAAAAATGACATTTTTTTCCTCTTCTACTCAGAAGAGAAGGGAAACACTAAAAAAAAAAAAAAAAACAAGTCAGAAATAAGTGTTTTATATCTGTTTTGTTAAAATCTTATCAGGTCTTGAAGTTATGCTTGAGAAAAAACAACCTTGTCTCAAAGTCAACAAAAAAGCTTCTTTTCGCGTGAAACGCTCAAAAATGACATTTTTGCCTGCTCTACTCAGAAAAGGAGGAAAGCACTTAAAACAAGTCAGAAATAATTGGTTTATGGCTGTTTCGTATAAGTCTTATCAGATCAAGTTCTGCTTCAGAAAAAATAATCCTAGTCTCAAAGTGACCAAAACAGCTTCTTTACGCGTGAAACGCTCAAAAATGACATTTTTCCCTGCTCTACTCAGAAAAGCAGGGAAACACTAAAAAAAAAAAAAAATAAAAAAAAAAAAATCAGAAATAAGTGTTTTATGTCATTTTTGTTAAAATCTTATCAGGTCATGAAATTCTGCTTGAGAAAAAAACAACGTTTTCTCAATGTGACTAAACAGCTTCTTTTCGCGTGAAACGCTGAAAAAGGACATTTTTGCCTGTTCTACTCAGAAAAGTAGGGAAACACTTAAAACAAGTCAGAAATCAGTGTTTGATGGCTGTTTTTTTTTTTTTTTTTTTTTTTTTTTAATCTTATCAGGGCTTGAGAAAAAAAACATCCTAGTCTCAAAGTGACCAAAACTGCTTCTTCTCGTGTGAAGCGCTCAAAAATGACATTTTTTTCCTCTTCTACTCAGAAGAGAAGGGAAACACTAAAAAAAAAAAAAAAACAAGTCAGAAATAAGTGTTTTATATCTGTTTTGTTAAAATCTTATCAGGTCTTGAAGTTATGCTTGAGAAAAAACAACCTTGTCTCAAAGTCAACAAAAAAGCTTCTTTTCGCGTGAAACGCTCAAAAATGACATTTTTGCCTGCTCTACTCAGAAAAGGAGGAAAGCACTTAAAACAAGTCAGAAATAATTGGTTTATGGCTGTTTCGTATAAGTCTTATCAGATCAAGTTCTGCTTCAGAAAAATAATCCTAGTCTCAAAGTGACCAAAACAGCTTCTTTACGCGTGAAACGCTCAAAAATGACATTTTTCCCTGCTCTACTCAGAAAAGCAGGGAAACACTAAAAAAAAAAAAAAAAAATCAGAAATAAGTGTTTTATGTAATTATTGTTAAAATCTTATCAGGTCATGAAGTTCTAATTGAGAAACAAACAACCTTCTCTCAATGTGACCAAAACAGCTTCTTTTCGCGTGAAACGCTCAAAAATGACATTTTTGCCTGCTCTACTCAGAAAATTAGGGAAATACTAAAAACAAGTCAGAAATCAGTTTTTGATGGCTGTTTTGTAAAAATCTTATCAGGTCATGAAGTTCTGCTTGAGAAAAAAAAAAAAAGAAAGAAAAAACATTTTTTCATGCGCTACTCAGAAAAGAAGAAAAAAATTAAAACGAGTCAGAAATACAGGGTGGGGAAGCAAAATTTACAATGAACATTTAGTTGTTTTTTCCCAGCAGGCACTACGTTATTTGTTTTGAAACCAAACATATATTGATGTCATTATCATACCAAACACTATTATCCATACCTTTTGAGAAACTTTTGCCCATATGAGTAATCAGGAAAGCAAACGTCAAATAGTGTGTCATTTGCTTAATGCACTCGTCACACCAAAGGAGATTTCAAAAATAGTTGGAGTGTCCTTAAAGACTGTTTATAATGTAAAGAAGAGAATGACTATGAGCAAAACTATTTCGAGAAAGTCTGGAAGATAATATTAAAGAAGAATGGGAGAAGTTGTCACCCGAATATTTGAGGAACACTTGTGCAAGTTTCAGGAAGCCTGTGAAGGCAGTTATTGAGAAAGAAGGACACATAGAATAAAAACATTTTTTATTATGTAAATTTTCTTGGGCAAATAAATTCTCATGACTTTCAGTAAACTAATTGGTCATACACTGTCTTTCAATCCCTGCCTCAAAATATTGTAAATTTTGCTTCCCCACCCTGTAAGTGGTTTATGGCTGTTTTGTCAAAGTCATGAAGTTCTGCTTGAGAAAAAACATCCTTTTCTCAAAGTGAACAAAAAAGCTTCTTTTCGTGTGAAAAGCGTAAAAATGACATTTTTTTCCTCTTCTACTCAGAAAAGAAGGGAAACTTTAAAAACAAGTAAGAAATAAGTGTTTTATGGCTGTTTTGTTAAAATCTTATCAAGTCAAGACGTTCTGCTTGAGCTAAAAACAACCTTTTCTGAATTTGACCACAACAGCTTCTTTTCCCGTGAAACTCTCAAAAATGACATTTTTTCCTGCTCTACTCAGAAAAGAGGGAAAACACTAAAAACATGTCAGAAATAATTCGTTTATGGCTTTTTAGTATAAGTCTTATCAGATCATGAAGTTCTGCTTTAGAAAAACCCATCCTAGTCTCAAAGTGACCAAAACAGCTTCTTTTCGCGTGAAACGCTCAAAAAGGACATTTTTTCCTGCTCTACTCAGAAAAGCAGGAAAAGACTTAAAACAAGTCAGAAATAATTCGTTTATGGCTGTTTTGTAATCGTCTTATCAGATCATGAAGTTCTGCTTGAGGAAAAAACCATCCTAGTCTCAAAGTGACCAAAATAGCTTCTTTTCGCGTGAAACACCAAAAAATGAAATCTGAGTCAATTTCATCTCAGTCTTCTTTCAAATTTATTTATCTTTCCCAATGGATATCCAAAGGGCGCAGGTCTTCCGCCACCGGGGATTTCACCATTCTCGGTTCCACAGTGAGCAGTGCTGAAGTGTGGTACGTGGGTTCACCGAGAGGTCTGGGCATTGGGGTGAGCCTTGAGCCCAGAGCCTAGAGCCCGAAGCCTGTAGCCTGTACTGAAAACGAGCCTGGAGCCTGGAGCCTGGAACTGACCTCGAAACTGGAGCCTGGAGTTTGGAGCATGGAGACAAGAGCATGGAGCTTTGAGCCTGGAGCCTGGAGCCTGGAACCTGGAACCTGGAACCTGGAACCTGGAGCCTGGAGCCTCAGCCTGGAGCCTGGAGCCTGGAGCATAGAGTTTTGATCCTGGAGCCTGGAGCCCAGAACCTTGAACTGACCCCGAGTCCAGAGTCTGGAACCTATAGCCTGGAACACAGAACCTGGAAATGATCAAGAGCCTGGAGCCTTGAGCATGGAACCTGGAGGTTTGAGCCTGGAGCCTGGAGCCTGGAGCGCAGAGCCTGGAGCCCAGAGCTAAAAGACCTGGAGCCCAGATCCTCGAACTGACCCCTTGAGCCATGAGCCCGGAGCCTGGAACTGACCCCGAAACTAGAGCCTGGAGCCCGGAGCCTAAGCCTGAAACCTTGAGCCCAGAGCCTTGAGCCTGGAGCCTGGAGCCAGGAACCTGGAGCCTGGACTTAAACTCAAGACTGGAGCCTGGAGCCCGGAGCCTTGAACTGACCCAAAGCCCAGAGCCTGGATCCTGGATAGCGGAGACTGGAGCCCAGAGCTCGAAGCCTGGAACTGACCCTGAACCCGAAACCTGGAGCCTGGAATTGATCCCGAGCCTTGAGTGCGGAGCCATGAACCTTCCTGAATCCATCCTGGAGCCCTGAGTCCTGGAGCCTAGAGCCTAGAGCCTTAAGCCTGGAAGAAGATCCCGAGCCTAAAGCCCTGATTCCGGAGCCTCGAACTTACCCCATGAAAGGAGCCTAGAGCCAGAGCCTGGAACTGAGCCCGAGCCCAGAGCCCGAAGCCTGGAGCCCAGAACTGGAAAACCTGACCATGGAACTGAAACTGAGCTGGGAGCCTGGATCCCGGAGCCTGAAGCCTGGAGCCCAGAGCCCGGAGCCCGGAGCATGGAACTGACCCTGATCCTGGAGCCTGGAGCTTAAAGCCCAGAGCCTGAAGCGTTGAGCCTGGAACCCGGAGCATGGAACTGACCCCGAGCCCGGAGCCCTGAGCCGGAACCAGGAACTTGGAACATACCTGGAGCCTGGAAAATTTTTCCTGTAGCCTGGAGCACGGAGCCTGGAACTGACCAAGAGCCAGTAGCCTGGAGAACGGAGCCTGGAGCGTGGAGCCTTGAACCGAGAGCTTAAACACTTGAGCCCTGAGCCCAGAGCCTTAAACTAAACCGGAGCTCAGAGCCATGAGCCCAGAGCCTGGAACTGACCCCGAGTATGGAACCTTGAGGCCGGAGCCTGGAACCTGAAGCCTTGAAATTACCACGTGCTGGGAGCCAGGAGCCAGGAGCCTGGAGCCTTTTGCCCGGAGCATGGAGCATGGAACTTTGAGCCCTGAGCCAGGAGCCTGGAACTGACACTGAGCCCGGAGCCTGGAGCCCAGAACCTGAAGCCTGGATCCCGGAAAATGGAACAGATCCTGAGCCTGGAACCTGGAGCCCAGAGCTTGAAGCATGGAGTCTTGAGCCTGGAGCCTAGAATCTGGTGCCTGGAGCTTGGAACTGAACCCGAGCCTTGAGCCTGGAGCCTTGAGCCTTGAACCTTGAGCCTGGAGCCTGGAGCCTGGAGCCTAGAGCCCAATGCCTGGAGCCTGGAACTGACCCCGAGCCTTGAGCCAGGAGGCTTGAGTCCGGAGCATGGAACTGACCAAGAGCCTGGAGCCTGGAGCCCGGAGCCTTTAGCCTTTAGCCTTCAGCCTTCAGCCTTCAGCCTGGAGCCTGGATCCTGGATCCTGGATCCTGGAGCCCGGAGCCTGGAACACACACTGAGCTTGGAGCCTGGATCCCGGAGCCTGACGGCTGGAGCCTGGAAATGACCCTGACTAAGGAGCCTGGAGAATTTACCCGGAGTTTGGAGCAAGGAGCCTGGAGCCTGGAGCAAGAAGCCTGGAGCCTGGAGCCTGGAACCTGGAGCCTGGAACGGAACCCTAGACTGGAGCCTGGAGACTGGAGCGCAAAACTGGCCCCGAGGCCGGAGCCTGGATACTTGATCACGGCACCTGGACCCTGGAGCCCAGAGCCTTGAACTGACCCCTAACGTGGAACCTGGAGCCTTGAGCCTGGAACTGATCAAGAGCCTGGAGCCTTGAGCGCAGAGCCTGAAGCCAGGACCCTGGAACATGGAGCAGGGAGCCATGAGCTTGAAGTTGTGATCCTTGAGCCTGGAACTGACCCCGAGCATGAACCCTGGAACCTGGAGCTTGGAGCCTGGAGCCCGGACCCTTGAGCATGGAGCCTGGAGCCTGGAACCCTGAGCCTGGAGCCTGCAACTGACCACGAGCTTAGAGCCTGGAGCCTGGAACTTGGAGCCTGGAACTCGGAGCAGGGATCTGACCCCGAGCCCGGAGCCCGGAGCCCGGAGCCCGGAGCCCGGAGCCCGGAGCCCGGAGCCCGGAGCCCGGAGCCCGGAGCCCGGAGCCCGGAGCCCGGAGCCCAGAAGCGGGAGCCTGGAGCACGGAACCTGGAACTGACCAAGAGCCTGGAGCCTGGAGCCTGGAGCATGGAACCTGGAGGTTGGAGCCTGGAGCCTGGAGCCTGGAGCCTGGAGCTCAGAGCCTGGAGCACAGAGCCTGGAGCCTGGAGCACAGAGCCTGGAGTGCAGAGCCAAGAGCCCAGAGCTTAAAGACTTGAGCCCGGAGCCCAGATCCTCAAAGATCCTCCCAGAGCCTTGAACCATGACCCGGAGCCTAGAACTGACCCTGAGCACGTAACCTTGAGCCTGGAGCCTGGAGCCTGGAGCCTGGAGCCTGGAACTGACCGCGAAACTGGAGCCTGGAGCCTGGAGCCCTGAGCATGGAGCCTGGAACTTGGAGCCTTGAACTGAACTCGAGATTTGAGCCTGGAACCCTGAACTGACTCCAAGGCTGGAGCCTGGATCCTTGATCAAGGAGCCTGGACCCCAGAGCCCGGAGCCTTGAACTGACCCGGAACCTGGAGCCTGGAAACTTTTAGCCTGGAACTGACCATGAGCCTAGAGCGTGGAGCGTGGAGCCTGGAGCCTAGAACCTGGAGCCTGGAGCCTGGAGCCTGGAGCCTGGAGTCTGGAAATGACCCCGAGCAAGGAGTACTGAGCACAGAGTCTTGAGCCCAGAGCCTAGAGCCTTGTGCACGGAGCCTTGAGCCTGGAACCTAGAAATGACCCAGTGACTGGAGCCTGGAACCCGCAGCCTGGAACTGACACTGAACCTGGAGCATGGAGCCTAGATCCCTGAGCCTGAAGGCTGGAGCCTGGAGCCCGGAGCCTGTAACTTACCCTGAGCATGTAGCCTTTAGCCTGGAGCCTTGAACCCAGAGCATGGATCTGACCCCGAGTCCGGAGCCCTGAGCCTGTGGCCTGGAGCCTGGAGCCTGGAGCCTGGAGCCTGGAGCCTGGAGCCTGGAGACTTGAGCCCTTAGCCTGGAACTAAACCCCAAGCCCGGAGTCTGGAACCTATAGCCAGGAGCACGGGGCCTGGAACTGAACAAGAGCCTGGTGCCTTGAGCATCGAACCTGGAGCTGGGAGCCTGGAGCCTTGAGCCTTGAGCCTTGAGCCTTGAGCTTGGAGCATGGAGACTGGTGCACAGAGCCTAGAGCCCAGAGCTTAAAGACTTGAGCCCGGAGCCCAGATCCTCGAACTGACCCCGAGCCTGTAGCCATGAGCCCAGAGCCTGGAGCCTGGAGCCTGGAGCCTGTGAATGACTCTGAGCCTGGAGCCCAGAGCATGGAGCATGGAGCATGGAGCCATGAGCATGGAGTTGTGAGCCTGGAGCCTGGAGCCTGGAGCCTGTAGCCTGCAGCCCGGAGCCTGGAACTGACCCCGAGTCCAAAGCCTGGATAGTGGAGTATGGAGCCTGGAAATGACCCAGTGCCTGGAGCCAGGAGCTTGGAGCCTGGAGCCTGGAGCCTGGAGCCTGGAGCCTGGAGCCTGGAGCCTGGAGCCTGGAGCCTGGAGCGTGGAACTGAACCAGAGACTGGAGTCTGGAGCCCGGTGCAGGGAACTGACCCCAAGCCTGGAGCCTGGATCCTTGATTGCGGAGCCTGGACCCCGGAGCCCGGAGCCCAGAGCCTGGAACTGACCCAGAACCCAGAACCCAGAACCCAGAACCCAGAACCCAGAACCCAGAACCCAGAACCCAGAACCCAGAACCAGGAGCCTTTAGCCCATAGCCTAGAACAGATCAAGATCCCGGAACCTTAAGCGCGGAGCCTGGAGCTTGGAGCATGGAGCCTGATGCCTGGAGCCTGGAGCCTGGAGCCTGGAGCCTGGAGCCCAAAAGAAGACCCTGAGCCCAAAGCCTGGAGCCTGGAGCACGGAGCCTTGAGCCCGGAACCTGGAGCCTGAAACTGAACCCAAGACTGGAGCCCGGAGCCTGGAACTGACCAAAAAGCTCAGAGCCTGGATCCTGGATCGCAGAGCCTGGAGCCTAGAGCTTGAAGCCTGGAACTGACCCCAAACCCAAAACCTGGAGCCTGGAATTGATCCCAAGCCCGGAGCCCGGAGCCTGGAGCCTGGAGCCCGGAGCCAGGAGCCAGGAGCCAGGAGCCAGGAGCCAGGAGCTTGGAGCCTGGAGCCTGAAACCTGGAAGAAGACCCCGAGCCTAAAGCCTGGAGCCTGGAAATAACCCCGTGCCCACAGCCTGGAGCCAAGGGCGTGGATCTCGGAGCCCACAACTTACCCCGAGCACGAAGCCTAGAGCCTGGAACTGACCAGAAGCCCAAAATTTGGAGCCTAAAACTTGGATCCCAGAGCCTGGAACATACTCCGAGTCCAGAGAAAGAAGCACAGAGCCTGGGGCATTGAGCCCAGAGCCTGAAAACTGGAGCCCGGAGCTTGGAGCCTGAAACTGACCCCGATCCCGGAGCCTGGAGCCCGGAGCCTGGAGCCTGGAGCCTGGAACTGACCCTGAGTCTGGAGCCATAAGCCTGGAGTCTAGAGCCCAGAGCCTTGAAATGACCCCATGCCCTGAGCATGGAGCCCGGAGCCTGGAGCCTTGAGCCCGGCGCGTAGAACTGAGCCCGAGAACGGAACCTTGAGCCCGGAGACTGGAACTGACCCCGGTCCTTGAGCATGGAGCTCGGAGAATGGAGCCGTGAGCCTGGAGCCTGGAGCCTGGAGCCTGGAGCCCAGAGCGTGGAACTGACCCTGAGCCTGGAGCCTGGAGCCTGAACCTGGAGCCCAGAGCCTGGAACTGACCCCGAGCCTGGAGGACTGAGTGCAGAGTCTTGAGCCTGAAGCCCAGAGCCTTGTGTTCGTAGCTTTGAGCCTGGATCCTGGAGCCCGGAACCTCGAACTGACCCCGTGACTAGAACCTGGAGCCCAGACCCTGGAACTGACCCCGAGCCCAGAGCCTGAAGCCTAGAGCCCGGAGACCAGGTCCTGGAACTGACACTGAGCCTGAAGCCTGGAGCATGGAGCCTGTAACTGACCAAGAGCCTTGAGCCTGGAACTTGGAAAACGGAGCATGGATCTGACCCTGAGCCCTGAGATCAGAACCAGGAGCCTTGAGCCTGGAGCCTGGAGCCTGGAGCCTGGAGCCTGGAGCCTGGAGCCTGGAGCCTGGAGCCTGGAGCCTGGAGCCTGATGCCTGGAGCCTGGAGCCTGGAGCATGGAACTGAGCCCTAGCCTTGAGTCTTGAGCCTGGAGCCTGGAGCCTGGAGCCTTGATCCCGGACCCTGGAGCTTACACCGAGCCAGGAGCCTGGATCCTGGATCGCGGAGCCTGGGGCCAGGAGCCCTGTAGCCTGGAACTGACCCCGAACCAGGAACCTTGAGGCTGGAGCCCGTAGCCTGGACTGACCCCGAGCTTTGAGCTTGGAGCCCAGAGCCTGGAGCACGGAGCACGGAGACTTGAACTGACCGTGAGCTCAGAGCCTCGAGCCCAGAGCCTGAAGCCTGGAGCCTGGAGCCTGGAGCATGGAACTGACCCCGATCCTGGAGCCTGGAGCTTGAAGCCCGGAGCCTGGAGCCTTTACCCTGGAACCCGGAGCATGGAACTGACCCCGAGCCCTGAGCCCTGAGCCCTGAGCCCTGAGCCCTGAGCCCTGAGCCCTGAGCCCTGAGCCCTGAGCCCTGAGCCCTGAGCCCTGAGCCCTGAGCCCTGAGCCCTGAGCCGGAACCAGGAGCTTGGAACTGACCCCAAGCCCGGAGTCTTCATCCAGTAGCCTGGAGCACTGAGCCTGAAACTGACCAAGAGCCAGGAGCCTGGAGAACGGAGCCTAGAACCCAGAGCTTAAAGACTTGAGCCCCGAGCCTTAAACTAAACTGGAGCTCGGAGCCATGAGCCCGGAGCCTGGAACTGACCCCAAGTACAGAACCTTGAGGCCAGAGCCTGGAACCTGAAGCCTTAAAATTACCCCGTGCTGGGAGCCTGGAGCACGGACCCTGGAACTGACCCCAAGCAAACAGCGTGGAGCCCGGAGCCCGGAGCCCGGAGCCCGGAGCCCGGAGCCCGGAGCCCGGAGCCCGGAGCCCGGGCCTTGAGCCTGGAGCCTGGAGCCTGGAGCCTGGAGCCTGGAGCTTTGAGCCCTGAGCCTTGAGCTGACACTGAGCCCGGAGCCTAGAGCCTGGAGCCCAGAGCCTGAAGCCTGGAGCCCGGAAAATGAAACCGACCCCGAGCCTGGAACCTGGAGCCTGGAGCCCAGAACTTGAAGCATGGAGCCTTGAGCATGGAGCCTAGAATCTGGTCCCTGGAGCTTGGAACTGAACCTGAGCCTTGAGCCTGGAGCCTGGAGCCTTGAGCCTTGAGCCTTGAGCCTGGAACCTTGAGCCTGGAACCTAGAGCCCAATGCCTGGAGCCTGGAACTGACCCCGATCCTGGAGCCAGGAGCCTTGAGTCTGGAGCATGGAACTGACCAAGAGCCTGGCACCTGGAGCCTGGCACCTGAAGCCTGGATCCTGGAGCCTTTAGCCTTGAGCCTGGATCCCGGAGCCTGAAGCCTGGAGCACGGAGCCTGGAAATGACCCTGACTAAGGACCCTTGAGGATTGACCCGGAGTTTGGAGCAAGGAGCCAGGAGCCTGGAGCAAGAAGCCTGGAGCCTGGAGCCTGGAGCCTGGAGCCTGGAGCCTGGAGCCTGGAGCCTGGAGCCTGGAGCCCGGAGCCCGGAGCCTGGAACTGACCCCGATCCTGGAGACTGGAGCTTGAAGCCCAGAGCCTGGAGCCTGGAGCCTGGAGCCTGGAGCCTGGAGCCTGGAGCCTGGAAACCGGAGCATGGAACTGACCTCAAGCCCTTAGCCCTGAGCCCGGAACCAGGAGCCGGAAATTTACCCTGAGCCTGGAGTATTTATCCAGTAGCCTGGAGCATGGAGCCTGGAACTGACCAAGAGCCTGGAGCCTGGAGCCTGGAGCCTGGAGCCTGGAGCCTGGAGCCTGGAGCCTGGAGCCTGGAGTCTGGAGCCTGGAGCCTGGACCCTGGAGCCTAGAGCCTGGAGCATGGAGCCTGGAACTGAGCCCGAGCCCGAGCCCGAGCCCGAGCCCGAGCCCGAGCCCGAGCCCGAGCCCGAGCCCGAGCCCGAGCCCGAGCCCGGAGCCCTAACCCAGATCCTGGCCTCAGCCCTAACCCTAACCCTTTAACTGAGCCCAAGCCCGGAGCCCTAACCCTGGCCCCTCAACTGAGCCCTAATGTATGAGTCTTATTAGATCATGAGCTGGAACTGAGCCCGAGCCCAGAGCCCTTGCCCTGGCTCTGGAACTGAGCCCGAGCCAAGAGCCCTAACCTTGGCTTCAGCCCAAACCCTAACACTGGAACTTAGCCCTAGCCCGGACCCTAACCCTGCCCTGCAACTGAGCCCGAGCCCGCAGCCTTAACCCTTGCCCTGGCCCTGAGCCCACACCCTAACCCTGGAACTGAGCCCGAGCCCGGAGCCCTAACCCGGGCCCTGGAACTGAGCCCGAGCCCAGAGCCCCAACCCTGGCCCTGGCCTCAGCCCGAACCTTAACTGGGGTTCTGACTTTTCAAAAAAGAACAAAGTCCCACACAGGCTGGAAAAAATGAAAAGTCCCAAAGCTTCTCTTGAAGTGAAAGGCTCAAAAATGAAATTTTTGCCTGCTCTACTCAGAAAAGAAGGGAAACGCTAAAAAAAAAAAAAAGTCAGAAATAAGTGTTTTATGGCTGTTTTGTTCAAAAATTATCAGGTCATGAAGTTCTGCTTGAGAAAAAAAAACCCAAACATTTTTTCATGCTCTACTCAGAAAAGAAGAAAAAAATTTAAAACAAGTCAGAAATAAGTGGTTTATGGCTGTTTTGTCAAAGTCATGAAGTTCTGCTTGAGAAAAAACATCCTTTTCTCAAAGTGACCAAAACAGCTTCTTTTCGTGTGAAAAGCTCAAAAATGACATTTTTTTCCTCTTCTACTCAGAAAAGAAGGGAAACATTAAAAACAAGTAAGAAATAAGCATTTTATGGCTGTTTTGTTAAAATCTTATCAGGTCATGAAGTTCTGCTTGAGGAAAAAACCTTGTCTCAATGTGACCAAAACAGCATCTTTTCGCGTGAAATGCTCAAAAATGACATTTTTTCCTGCTCTACTCAGAAAAGCAGGAAAACACTAAAAACAAGTTAGAAATAATTGGTTTATGTCTGTTTTGTATGAGTCTTATCCAATCATGAAGTTCTGCTTGAGAAAAAACCATCCTAGTCTCAATGTGACCAAAACAGCTTCTTTTCGTGTGAAACGCTCAAAAATGACATTTTTGCCTGTTCTACAGAGAAAAGCAGGAAACACTTAGAACAAGTCAGAAATAATAGGTTTAAGGCTGTTTTGTATAAGTCTTATTAGATCATTAAGTTCTGCTTGAGAATTAAAAAACATCCTTGCCTCAAAGTGAGCAAAACAGTTTCTTATAGTGTGAAACGCTCAAAAATGACATTTTTTCCTCTTCTACTCAGAAAAGTAGGGAAACACTAAAAACAAGTCAGAAATAAGTGTTTGATGGATGTTTTGTTAAAATCTTATCAGGTCATGAAGTTCTGCTTGAGAAGAAACCATCCTAGTCTCAAAGTGACCAAAACTGCTTCTTTTCGTGTGAAACACTCAAAAATGACATTTTTTCCTCTTCTACTCAGAAAAGTAGGGAAACACTAAAAAATAGTCAGGAATAATAGGTTTATGGCTTTTTTGTATAAGTCTTATTAGATCATGATGTTCTGCTTGCGAAAAAACATCCTCATCTCAAAGTGACCAAAACAGCTTCTTTTCACGTGAAACACTCAAAAATGACATTTTTTCCTCTTCTACTCAGAAAAGAAGGGAAACACTAAAAACAAGTCAGAAATAAGTGTTTGATGGCTGTTTTGTTAAAATCTTATCAGGTCATGAAGTTCTGCTTGAGAAAAAAAAAACTTTGTCTCGATGTGACCAAAACGGCTTCTTTTTGCGGGAAACGCCCAAAAATGACATTTTTGCCTGCTCTACACAGAAAAGCATTTCACCGTTCTTGGTTCCACAGCGAGCAGTGCTGAAGTGTGTGGTACATGGGTTCACCAAGAGGTCTGGGCATTGGGGTGAGCCTTGAGCCCAGAGCCTAGAGCCCGAAGCCTGTAGCCTGTAGCCCGGAGCTAGGAGCCTGGAGCCTGGAGCCTGTACTGAAAACGAACCCGGAGCATGGAGCCTGGAACTGACCCCGAAACTGGAGCCTGGAGCCCGGAGCATGGATAATGGAGCCATGAGCATGAAGCTTTGAGCATGGAGCCCGGAGCCTCAGCCTGGAGCCTGGAGCCTGGAACTGAACCCTAGACTGGAGCCTGGAGCCTGGAGCCCGGAACCTGGAGCCTGGAGCCTGGAGAATGGAGCCTGGAGCCTGGAACTGAACCCCGAGGCTGGAGCCTGGACAGTGGAGTATGGAGCCTGGAGAGTGGAAATGACCCTGTGCCTTTAGCCTGGAGCCTGGAGCCAAAGCCTGGAGCCTGGAGCTTGGAGCCTGGAGTCCGGAGCCTTCAACTGACCCCAAGCCCAGAGTCTGGAACCTATAGCCTGGAACACGGAGCCTGGAAATGATCAAGAGCCTGGAGCCTGGAGCATGGAACCTGGAGGTTGGAGCCTGGAGCCTTGAGCCTGGAGCGCAGAGCCTGGAGCCCAGAGCTAAAAGACCCGGAGCCCAGATCCTCGAACTGACCCCGTGCCTTGAGCCATGAGCCCGGAGCCTGGAACTGACCCCGAGCACAGAACCTTGAGCCTGGAACTGACCCCGAAACTGGAGCCTGGAGCCTGGAGCCTGGAGCCTGGAGCCCGGAGCCTAAGCCTTGAGCCTTCAGCCTGGAGCCTTCAGCCTGGAGCCTGAAGCCAGGAACCTGGAGCCTGGAACTAAACTCGAGCCCGGAGCCCGGAGCCCGGAGCCCGGAGCCCGGAGCCCGGAGCCCGGAGCCCGGAGCCCGGAGCCCGGAGCCCGGAGCCCGGAGCCCGGAGCCTGGAACTGACCCAAAGCCCAGAGCCTGGATAGCGGAGACTGGAGCTGTGGATGTACTCCACTAGGTGGCACTATAACAGACAAATACGCGTTTTTGCCTCTAATGTCCATATTTTAAATGACACATTCATAAACTTCACATATTTGTTTTCCTTGGATAGATATTAGTCTTCTGACAAAGACCACGCCCACTTCCGCTGCATATTTTACTTTGTAAGTTGCTACATATCAAAAACATACTTTTTTGAACTCCTACTAGGGTTTAAGCGCCATTGGGTTCAAACTTTGCACATACAATCTCCAGAGGCTTCTGATCTAAAGTTATTTCAATCAGTTTGCTGCTGTAAAAAATGCGCTAGTTATAAACGAACAAATTTTTTTGCTAGCGAAAAAACATATATTGTTGCATATCTTTGTCAAAATAAATGCTATCAACATCAAACTTAAAATAGTTGTTTTAGAGATCAACCAGAGGCTCTTTACCAAATTTGGTGCAAATCGGACAATAGGGATGCTATAAACAGAGAAATATCAAGTCACAAAAAAGTTGGTCCGATTCACACGAAATTTGGTGAGCATGATGGGGGGTCACTCCTGAGACCAGCTGTAAAGTTTGGTAATGATTGGTCAACATGGGCATAATTTATTACAACAAATCCCAGTCTCCACACATTCAGCCTTTTGCATTCCTAATGCATTGGTACCATTCCAGTGAATGCAGGGAATATGGCTCAAACTGTTCCTGTAGCCTAAAGCGTACATGGTAGAGCGCTGACATTTGGAGGGTTGGTCCAGACCCCTGCACGGAACTGAGACGCAAACAATTATATATGTCCACCAACAGGGGGCGATATAACCAAGGCATATGCATTTTGGTCTATGACTCCCACACTGTATGTCGCACATTAAAAAACCTCATATCCTCAGATTTTCTGAATAGGGTTGAATCACATGGACGTGATCAGGCAGATTTGGGGGAAAACTTTTTTTCCAGCAAAATTGCGAAAACTGGAAAACCTACTTTTTCAAACTCCTACTTGGGATTTTGTCCGATCTGCGTGAATCTTGGCATGTACGCTCTTCTTACAGACATGATACTAAGTTATCAAAAGAATTTTTCACTCCTGAGACCAGCTGTAAAGTTTATAAATGATTGGTCAACGTTGGTGTGATTTATTACAACAAATCCACATTCAGCCTTTCACATTTCCAATTTCACACTTCCAATTGGCCTGTGTCAGGACAATTACCCTGAACCTGTCGTCCTTTGAAGCTGATGTTTTCCTTCTTTCTTCCTGGCAGGTTTTTCATTCCTTTATTATTTAGAACATTGGTTTAAATCATTTTGGGTATTGCAAACCTGATTAGGATTAGCATTTTGAAAAAGTACTCAGAATGTGACCTGGCATTTGAGAGGGTTCATTAACCTTTCAAAATAGATGGATTGAGTAATGAAGGGAATGTCTGTGCATTGTGTACATGCCAGTGACTTCAGGACATTGTGCATTTATATCACAAGACATGATGACAGGACATGATCATTTTTACACAGAAGAGCTTGTTGTGTCTGAGGAAGAAGACAGCATCTGTATGTGTTAAGTTTGTGCCTTGTAAGGATTCGTGGATCTTTGTTTACCTTTTCTGACAGCCAGTTTTAGATTCCTTCATACAAGTTCAGCAGCTGACAAAAACACTTTTATACCTTTTTCCCACAACAGGAAGGCTGATGTTCCAACATCAGGGGAAAATGTATTGTGCTCACATTTGAAAACCCTGTGCATGACTTATGAAAATCTTCCAAATATTGACTGTCACTGATATGTTGATTTGCAAAATATAAAATGTTTGAAACTGTGAATAAATACTGGAATTGGTTTGTGCAATAGATGTATAAAGGAATCCCAGATTAATGTAAAACAGTCCATACAGTGGAAAAGAATGAATGTAAATGAACTATAGATCTAAAATAAATGAATATACAATGAGAAATAATTTAAACTGTTTAGATCCTTATCCTGTTTCAGATCATGTGAGTTGGTGTTATGTCTTTAATAGTGAATAAGAAATAAATGTGAACGACAGAATCCACAAAGTGGGAAAAGTGGAATAAACATTTGTCATATTGAGGCTTGATGATGATTTATTTAAGAAAAAACATGTCAAGGAGGTGGAAAGCGTGGGTTTAAAGTTCATCATGCAGATATTCTAATTGATCTATATATTTTATTTCATTTTGTTTTGTTTTTTTCCGTAATTTGGCGCCCCCTCCAGCAGATGGTGCCCTAGGCTCGCCTGTGTTTTGGTGCGGTTGGCCCTTTGGTATACGGTTGTCATGTTCCAGATGTCATCTACGCATGCGCATTGTAATCTGTCAGAGTCTGTCTCATCTACGCATGTGCACTGCATATCTGTTAGAATATGTCACAATGGCAGCTAGTACAAAGTGGAAGAAAGCAACAGGCTGGAATATATTCATGTGAACAGCAGCAATAAGTGCACATTCATTGTATTCTTTCACATTATAACTTTTACTAATTAAAATATTTTGAAGCAAACAACCATACAGCCTGTCATTGAAGCATTCAGCACAAGTTGGGGACAGGGCAATTGTCAGTCAGGGATGCATGGCTTCCTTTAATAGAAGAACCATTTGTAATGTCACAGGTATGGTGGTGGACCCTTCCCCTTATTTTTGGTTTCCTGCCACGGTGGTAAGTCTCAGCCCTGTCCTCCCTTATCTTGTTTTCGTCAGCCTGAGTGCTGGCTGAAGGCCTGGTGTTTGCGACATTTTAGTTTTTTGTTACCTGTTTAATCATTTTTGTTAAATAAAAATCTTTCTTTAACTAAACATTATCTCTCCTGGGTGGATCATTACGAACCTGTGTGACCTTGCTAGTTAACTTTTATTATTCGTACAATTTTCCCAGGGGTGAAATTCCCCTGGGTGGCGTTGTTGGACAACTTGGTAATTTGATTTCCCCACTTACTGCCACATGTGTTTGTAATAAATAAATGTAAAGTTTCATTTAGCCTAGTGGGTGAAAAAATACACAGTATATTTGCAAATGGATTGTTGGCAAAAACTTGATTACTAAGTAAAGACTGTATTAAAGCAAGCTATTCACTTATCCTTTCTGTAGAATATATGTGATTTCTGGCTTACTCTGAGTACATTTTAATGAAATAAGTGAATAAAGTAAGTGGTCTGTTTGACCAATCCCATGCTGCAGTTACATATACTCATTGAATTGGGAGAGCCCAGGGAATTCCCAGACTGACAACTCCCCCGCCCCCAATTTGCGCTGAAAAGTTCTGTGACAGGCTTTATGGTTGCTTCAAAATATTTTAATTATTAAAAGTTATAATGCGAAAGAATACAATTAATGTCCATTTATTGCTACTGTTCGCATGACTATATTCCTGTCTGTTTGTTTCTTCTGCTTCGTATTAGCCAACATTCTGACAGATATGCAGTGCACATGCATAGATGAGACAGATTCTGACAGATTACAAAGCTACCAAACAAATCTTTTTTTAAATTTATTTAATCATTCTTAATTGATTTACCATCATTTATTATAATATTAT
Source organism: Sphaeramia orbicularis (assembly GCF_902148855.1). Classification (NCBI taxonomy): domain Eukaryota; kingdom Metazoa; phylum Chordata; class Actinopteri; order Kurtiformes; family Apogonidae; genus Sphaeramia; species Sphaeramia orbicularis. The sequence continues at coordinate 7,593,934 of NC_043970.1, read as the reverse complement.
CCTCTGTATTTTGTGCTTTTTCAATATAAATCATGTATTTTCCTGTACTTTATTTGGTGATCATGTAGATGTTCCTAAAAGCTCAGTCTTATGTTGTGTTTTATTATATCAGAAACAGAAAAAAACTGTAGAAAAAGCAACAACAGGATAAGGCTGGTTTATGTACGATGCTTTATTTACAATTGAACAGAAGAAGGATATTTCAGAGACAACATTTATAACAGGTTAATCTCCAAGATTTCTATAAATATATAAAGTTAAACATAAAATAAGGAAAATCATTGTAACAAGACACAATGGTCAGGGGAGACATCAAAAAAATGTTGGTGTGACTGAGTGCATCAGGAACATTGTGTCATCACATGAAAAAGCTCAAAAGGTCAATATAAAAAGATGGGTTCAAATAAAATCACCACGTTAATTCAAACAGATCCTCCCTAAAATTATTCTGTAATGATCAGGAGCCGAAGGTCTCCAACAAGAAATTCAATTCAATATTATTTATAGAGCCCAAAATCACAACAAAGTCGCCTCACAGGGTTTTATGGAAATTGTTTTAATTGATTAAAAAACAATGAAAATAAGCAAACAGTCAAATAATCAGTTAGTAAACAGTCAGTGAAACAAATGAATCAATGTCCCAAGCATCCCCCGTCCTTAGACCCTCTTTCTCAGCAAAGAGAAAGTCCAAAAATCCAGTGAGGAAAAAGAGAAACCTCAGGGAGAACCACAGTGAAGGAGAGCTCTACTCCCATGGATAGACAGACTGTAGAAGAGACCAGGAGTGATGGACGTCCATCTGATGATGTAGGAATCAAACATGTGCCTTTTTAAAGGGGGAATTTGGGATCATTGTCCTTCAGCAGAGGGGGGAGCAAGGCAAGTCTCTATAGTCATCGCTGTTTGCCTTGGTCTTGTTGTTTCTCTTGTGTATGGATCACATGTTCCTCCTGGTGCATCATGTTTCAGTTCAGCTTCCATTCAGGCTGCTCCGTCCATTGTTCTTCACTGTCCTCTGCCCTGAATTTTCGAGTGAAGAAACAGTTTTCAGTGGCTGATAGGCAGTGCAGTGGATGTCTCATACACAGATGTTTGGTCACATTCTTTTACCCACGTTTGAAGGCAGTGAACCAGTCGTCTGTGCCTCTGCATCTCGTCAGGCTTATTCATTCTGTCTCAGACTTCTCCTTGGCCTTCTCCTTCCCTGGGATGGTCAGCAGCCTCCTGTACACTCAGCTCGTCTCTGCTCCAACTGCTTATTTTACACCTGTATGTAAACAACTCAAAAACACCTTCTCATACAGGTCATACACTGTGGAACATTCAGGGACACATGTCTGTCATCACTCTCACAAACACAGTTCAGTCGTCATGTAAAGTCATATGTAATGTCAAAAAAAAAATCCTAAAAACCCCTGAAAATATAAAATAAATCCATAACAACATGTGCATTAACTTGAATCCATATGATAAAAATCCAACATAAACAGTTTAAAACTAGAAGCACTCGGAGAGCGCAGACCTCCTCCAAGGCTGATCAGTGGCCCCCCCCGTGGGCCCCCCCACCCCCGATCACCACCAAAATTTAATCATTTCTTCCTTATCCCATTTCCAACAAACCCTGAAAATTTCATCCAAATCTGTCCATAACTTTTTGAGTTATGTTGCACACTAACGGACAGACAAACAAACAAACAGACAGACAAACAAACAAACCCAGGCAAAAACATAACCTCCTTGGCGGACGTAAAAATATGCAACTATAAAAGTATTGATTTAAACCAAGCAGCAGTATGTTAATGAAAGGATTTTTGCAGGATGCTTCTAAAATGAAATTTTACACTATATAATAAATGAATAAACATAGATTTTGTTAGAGGTTTGGATGCCATATAGTAAATAGATTAATAAATAATTTAAATTAAGAAAAATATCTACATGGATATATTTTGTAAAATAACTAGAATAATACAGTATGAACAATCAATTTATATGTTTTTTTGGACTACAACACTCCTAAGACTGAAGGCTTCTCTCTTGCTGGGCTGTACCCCTATGACGGAAATGGCTCTTCAAGTGCATGACAAGACTCGCCTTACACATGAAAAAGCTCATAAGCTCACTAAAAGAGCCCCCCCCCCCCATGGTAATACAGACTTTCCACCTTCAGAGGTGAATGTTGAAGGCCCTAAGAACATTAACAGTACAGTATGAAGAATCTAAGGAATGGAACAGGCAGCAGGCTTTTGCTGTTATATTAATAAATACAATAGATTCATAGAATAAATAGGTGAATAAATAAATTTAATTAAATCAAATACATCAATATATATATATTTTTTAAATAAAATAGATCAACAATGTAGTATGAAGAATCTGTGGTATGGAGCAGGCAGCAGGCTTTTATCGTTATAGTAAAAAAATAATTTTTCAATAATAAATAGACAAATACATAAATACATTAAAAAATCATAAATGATAAGGAGAATAAATAGATGAATAAATACATTAAAAAATTCATAAATAGATAAGGAGAATAAATATTGTTGTTGTAATGTAATATAAATAGACTAATCTATGGAACAAGCAGCAGGTTGAAGTAAATGTAGAATGTTTGCAGGATGGATGTGTAACATGACAGTAGGATGGACATTTAACACTAACTCTGGGACTTTGCACAGTTTTAAATGTCAAATGTAAAGGCCACAGGATGATCTATATGTAGTTTTTTTGGACTACAACACTCCTAAGACTGAAGGCTTCTCTCTAGCTGGGCTGTACCCCTATGACGGAAATGGTTCCTCAAGTGCATGACAAGGCTCGCCGTACACATGAAAAAGCTCATAAGTTCAGTAAAAGAGCCCCCCCCCCATGGTAATACAGACTTTCCACCTTCAGAGGTGAATGTTGAAGGCCCTAAGAACATCAACAGTACAGTATGAAGAATCTAAGGTATGGAGAAGGCAGCAGGCTTTTGCTGCTATATTAATAAATACAATAGATTCATAGAATAAATAGGTGAATAAATACATGTAACTGATTTAAATACATCAATAAATATATGTTTTTAAATAACATAGATCAGCAATGTAGTATGAAGAATCTGTGGTATGGAGCAGGCAGCAGGCTTTTGTCGTTATAGTAATACATTTTTCAATAATAAATAGATAAATAGATGAATAAATAGATAAATAAATTGAAAATGCATAAATAGATAAGGAGAATAAAAAGATGGAAAAAATACATTTAAAAACTTCATAAATAGATAAGGACAATAAATAGATGAATAAATACATAAAAAATTCATAAATAGATAAGGACAATAAATAGATGAATAAATACATTTTTTTAAAAAAATCATAAATTATAAGGAGAATAAGTAGATGAATGAATACATTAAAAATTCATAAATAGATAAGGAGAATAAATATAATATAAATAGACTAATCTATGGAGCAAGCACCAGGATGGAGTAAATGTAGAATGTTTGCAGGATGGATGTGTAACATGACAGTAGGATGGACATTTAACACTAACTCTGGGACTTTACACAGTTTTAAATGTCAAATGTAAAGGCCACAGGATGATCTATATGTAGTTTTTTTGGGCTGTAACACTCCTAAGACTGAAGGCTTCTCTCTTGCTGGGCTGTACCCCTATGACGGAAATGGCTCCTCAAGTGCATGACAAAACTCGCCGTACACATGAAAAAGCTCATAAGCTCACTAAAAGAGCCCCCCCCCCACGGTAATACAGACTTTCCACCTTCAGAGGTGAATGTTTCAGACCCTATTTAAAACACATACAAAGACATTCATGATAACTGTAGTATGTTGATATTACTTGGACATTTACAGTTGCAGGATCAATGTCTTTAATATAATTATGATCAATTAGTGTCCCATTTTCTGTTGTAGCAGAAGTAACTATTTGACTGTAACCATGTTGTGTCATTAAGTTGTCCACAGAATTAGAAACAAGTATATTATCATTAAAGTCACCCATTATTATTTTGCCTCCTGATAACTGACTAAAGTGGTTGACTACACTAGTTAGTTTTTTTTTTTAAATTGGCCAATTTTGTAAGATGGTGGTCTATACAGCACTATGTAATTATGGTTCATGGGCTGAACATTAAACATGATCGCTTCCAAATTACAAAATTGTACATTGATAATATTACAAATGATGTGATCTTTGTGATAAAAGCCAACACCACCATGTTGTTCCTTCTGTGAAGTGGAAAACGGTTTCAGGTCACTATAGCACTGGGATCTAGGTTTATGGTTAAATGTCCATCCTTCCATACAAATGTTACTGTGTGGTGTGTTGTGTTGTAACCACGTTTCTGTGAGACAAATTAAATTGGTGTCCAATATGCTGCAGTCTTGTTTTAGATCTTCTATGTGTGCAGGTAAACCTTGAATATTAAATAAACACACTTTGAAAGAAGCATCTGATCTTGTTAATGGAGTCTTTATGTATTTTTCCATTGCCTGTAAATGTGCATCTATATCAGTTTTTGCATAAATAGCAGTGGCTTTAAAATCCTGAAAAATAAGATTTTCTATAGATGTTACACGGCTTAAAGCTATGTAAGCTTGGCCAGCAGAGAAAATCTTTTTCAGTGACACTACTGCTTTATCTAAAGTTAAGCCTTGCATTTTTATGTACTGTGCAGGCCCAGGCTAGACATAATGGAAACTGACGTCTAACTCCACCTCTGTGGGTGACTTTGTCTTCATCAAGCCCAACTGGTGTGGCATTTTGAAGACCAGGCACTGTACATGGAAACTTGGCTCTTAATTTACTGCCCATCCTGTCATCATCAAATTTCACATAAATAGTTTTGGGGACTTTGGTAATTTCATCTAATTTTATTAGACAAACAGTGCCAAAAACTCCATTAACAAGACCATCTGAAGTGTCTATGTTTTTGATGATCATGACATGAGCTTTTGGACCAACACTCAACAATTTACTTAAATATGTCAGATTATCAAAGGTATGTGAAGTAGTCTTTTGAAAAAATCGTCCTGTTTGAGGATTTTTGTCAAAGTCTTGCGCTTTGATCTGAATAATATCAGAAAATACCTTGTGTAACATATTAAAGTTATGAGTTTCTACGTCACTATTTGTTGCAAAAAAGTGAAGGTCTTCTGTGTCATTACCCATCCCTGTCTCACATTGTTTTAATAGTTTTTCATCCTGGGCTTTAAGTTTGTCTCCTTTTTTATGTTTTCTAATACGATTTAGAGTCACAGCGAAGACCTGATTTTTCTGTCGCACTATTTCTGTTAGTTCAATGTGACTAAAAATATTTCCCCACAGGTTGGTGTTTACTTGGTCTGTGTATAGAGGCCTTCCTTTAACTGGTGGAAGTTGATAAAAATCTCCAACAGCTATTACTGACACATTACCAAAGGGAGAATAATCACCACATTGTTTAATTTGCCTCAGTCTGCCATGGATGTATGCCAGTAGTTTATGATCAACCATGGAAATTTCATCTATGATTAATATTTGGAGATCTTTCAGACTGGCTCTTAAAGTATTTACTTTTTCCTCTTTTAGAGGCTGATACTGTAATGAAACATTTTTACAAATGGCAAAACTTTTGTGGATGGTAGTAGCATTAATGTTATAAGCAGCTACACCAGTGGGGGCAGTCAGTAAAACATGAACGTCATCTGGATAATTTTACATTCTTGCTAACAGTCTGGTTGCCTCATAATACACAGCTTTAAATTAAGTGGGACTTTCCTGTGCCTGCTCCACCAGAAATAAATACATGAAAAGGTGCTGGATTTTTACCATTAACTTTATCTAAACACCACTGTCGTATCTTATAAAAGACCTGTGATTGCAGTTCATTCAATGATCTCATAATACTTTGTGCTTCAGAATAACTAATTTTCTGTTTTGGGAATTCGAGAGACACAGGTGTATTTTGTGGTTGTAAATCTGGAATTATTTCTCTTTCTGTAGGAAACAAATCTTTGTTAACACTCATTTCCTCTATACTTTCTAATCGCTGTAATTCAGCTTCAGGACAAAGTTCAGCCCAAACATCTTCTTGAAAGCCTACATGTTCTACAGCTTCTTCACAGCGTTCTAATTCTTCTGCTTCTTTTTCAAATTTAGACCTGTTCAGATCAACCACCTCTTTGACAGATTTAATTTCATTCCTGCTGTTAGTAATAGATCCTGTGTCATAAAACTCTTCAAAACAGTGAAACTGTGGGGGTTTCAACTGATTGTCAGTAAAATAAGGTAAAAACAGCTGAAGCAGGCTTTGATAGTGCTTTTCACACTCATGTGTTGGTGAAAAGTGAGCATATCTCACCACAGCCACATCTGTACTTGTCCTCTTTCTTATATAACCACAGTCATTATCTAATTTAATAACATGACTTTGACTGTGTTCACTTTTGGCCACATCTCTATATTCTGAAGCAAAACTTGCTAAACACATATCTTTAAAGTCATTAGTTTTGGGTCTACTTTTGTAACGATCAGTGATGTTTGTCATCCAGATTTTGTCTTTGTTTATGTCTTGTTGCTCTGCTCTCTTCTGAATTACATTTAGTGGTAGACTCATCCTAACAAGATTGTCTCCAGTTGGAACAAATACAACTTTTCTGGAGCACTCCTTTAAATGCATGTTTGTAAGTCTATACACACTTTCCTGAGCAGACACTTCTCTGTTATGTAAAAACACACCTCCTAATTTGTTAAGAGCCTGTTTTGCCTCTACATTTCCTTTACTTTTAACTTCATTCTGTGCATGTTTAAGTAACAAACCCATTTCCCTTTCTGCTTTTGAGATATATGAGATAATGTAAACAACACATGCATATGCATCACATACAAACTGAATGTCCATATTGGCATTCCAGCAGCACAAAAGATCTTTGTTGTACTGATTTACCCAAACATCATTAATATTTCTTTTATGTACAACACTAGTTTTCTTTGTAGTTAAGTGGTAAGCCTTTTCAAAAACTGACTGATTGATACTGATGGAAGTAAATAGAGCATCAATATTGTCAAACGTTACTTCTTCATTTTAAAGATCTACTTTAATTTTTCTCATTATTTCTTTTGCTTCTTGGACAGCTTTTGCTAGTAAATCACATGTTTTTTCATTATTTTGTTGCTGTCCTATGTTGGGTTTATCTTTTTGCTGCTGCTCCTCTTTTTTTGGTTTACAGAGAAATGTTTTGTTACTTGGAGGTCGTGGGAAATTAAACCTGCACGGTGTGCCCTTCTTTTTACAAGTCTTGAAATGTTTTTTACTGTGCATTTGAACACTTGAAACAACCTCATGCATATCATCTGTTTCGGGTGGGAGGTCACGTGTTACATAATTATCATTTAAATCTATGACCTCCTGGTCTGTGTTGCTGCCAATCTTTGGTGCATTCTCCACCCAAAACAAACAATGTGTATGTGGGGATCCACGCTGCTGAAACTCAACATGATAAAAATAATCAATAATCTTCCCTATTGGCTCAGCAGGGGACATTATCACATCTTTTAAAAAAGAACGAAACCTATGATCAAACATCCTTGCTGCTGTCACAGGACTATTCTTTAACAAATTAAATTTTTGAGACCAGTCCATTTCATGTACATTGCCTTTCACATTTTCAACTTTCATAAAGGTCTCCATTAATTCTGTCCAACGTAAATCTGCTGATGAAAATGAACAGAACCAAGTAGGAATGCCAAGCTGCCTGACCATTGCAAACAAATCTTTCTGTACACTCTGCCAAAACACAGGTGTTCCACGAATTGGCTTTAAAAACTTGTAGCCCATGTCACAAGATAAAACATTTTTTAACAAAGTCTGTACTAGCCAGCATAGAGGATGTGATCTGGGGGTTCTCTCCTCCATGATAACCTTTTCTTAATGCAATCGAAACATTTGAAACAACTTGATTAATCTCTGACAAATATTGTGCATAAAAGATATAATCTAAGTTACTACCAAATCGACCATCTGCATTAAGAATTCTAGCATTCAGATACCGACTCAGTGTCAGCCTATGCTGTCTAAACATTTAGCCTCATTGGTAACATCTGTAAGTAAACGTACAGGACTGTTACCTTCTGCTGGAGCTACTGATAAGACACTGTCAAAATGTTGATCTAAAATCTCTTGTCGAACATCTATGGGCTGCAAACATGTGTCCAAATACATGCCATGCTGTTGTTTGTCATTAATGTGCTCGTCTTGAATCTCATCACCCTCATCACTAATATCATTATCATCATTTTTATCTTTTTCAAGGGGATTTGTCCAGTCTGTGTTAATTTGCACATCTTTATACCATTTGTTATTAGATTTTAAATATTCTAGTGCACTATGAATTTTATTTGTGTGGACATACTGATATTCATAATGTCCTTTGTAGGTGATTTTTCTCTTTAATTTTACACGAATCATTAAATCCTGATTTTCTAACCTAGGAAGCACATTATTAACAGCATTTTTGTTAGAAGGAACACATGTTACGGGACCATGGACTCCATTTTGTCCTCCCTTAGGTAGAGCCAATAACTTCATAAAAGGAATATGCTGTGCAATTAAATGTTGCTCTAAAGAATTAAGTGTATTTAGTTCATGTGGAATAGGGTCTAACTGTAGATTATTAATTTGACTTTCTTCAGGTACTTTTCCACTAAGGATTTTTCTGTGGCAAGTATAACAAATCCATAGTTTATTAGCATGTGTCCATTTTAAAGTACAGTCTGCAGTACATTTATCCCTGCATCCATGAAGATATGTCAAAGTTATACATTTATCTACCAATGAAGCTACTACAGGTCCCTTCCTTCCATACTGTTCTTTTTTACACTCAAATACCTGATGTTGGAATAATAACCTATGACATACACAGCAAACATATTCTGGGCCCTGTTTAACCTTTTCTCTAAATTGCTGAATTACAACATCTATGTTATGTTTTTTCAACATCTGATTATGTTTTTTTTTTCCTGGTTTCGCATCTTTATAGACTGGGCATAAACTGGATTGGATTTATACTTTTCTACATTATATTGTAATACACGAGCACGATGAGCAGGACAATTGGCATATTCTTTTACATTGCTCTGTTTTAATTTAGCTCTGAAGTCATCATCTGAAGCATATTTTTTGACACTGCTCTGTTTTAATTTAGCTCTGAAGTCATCATCTAAAGCATATTTATTTACACTGCTCTGTTTTAATTTAGCTCTGAAGTCATCATCTAAAGCATATTTATTTACACTGCTCTGTTTTAATTTAGCTCTGAAGTCATCATCTAAAGCATATTTATTTACACTGCTCTGTTTTAATTTAGCTCTGAAGTCATCATCTAAAGCATATTTATTTACACTGCTCTGTTTTAATTTAGCTCTGGACTTATTATCTGATTAATATTTTTGTACACTGCTCTGTTTTACCTTTTCCCTATATTGCTGATTGGTACAATATTTATCTTTGCCAGCTTGTATAACCTTAGCTCTATGTTCTTCATTTGTGGCATACTTCTTTACACTAGTCTGCTGTGTCATTTGTCTATATTTAACATCAGTTGAATATCTGTGTTGTATTTTAATTATTTTATGTTTCCTAAATTCACTGTCCTCAGCATATTTCTCCCTCTCTTTCCTCTTCTACCTATCATTACATGCTTTACAAGGTGAAATAACATCACATCCTGCCTTTGCATGATTAATTTCACATAGGGTGCTTAAACTAACACATTTACTTGAGATTTTGTCTTTCACACATGCAATGGGCTCATAATGGCATTCATTGCAGTGTTTAAGATAAATCCCTTTGTTTCCAGTTGTTGTATTACTTGAGCTATACTTTAACCATTTTTGCCGACTATATGTATAAATATCTACACTAAAGAAATCTGCAGCAGCCTGAATTTCAACCTCTGTAGCCCAAGTGCCAACATATTTCATACATGAATCATTAACACACTGCTGTACAGATGTAAACTCTGGTCTAATAACATTATTGTACACATCAGTACTTTTTTCAATATGCTTTACAACAGCTACACGAACAGTTCTATGACATGACTCTAGTCCACTGACAACATGCGACAGAGATCGAAAGAAACAATTACGATCTGGCTGGATATCAATGGTAGAACATGGTTCTGGCTGTTCAATATCTAAACAATCAACAACAACATCCTCATGATTTAAACTGGGCACAATCCCAAGTTTGGTACAGATGCTCCTCTTGTCAGCTAATGTCAAACACTTAAATGTTACATTCCTGGCATTTGTCTCAGACACTAAACAAACTGCCGCCTGATCATCAATGACATTTGGCCCTCTCACCATCTCCAACTGATGCTCACTGTCTTTCCCTGTTTCTGGCTCAAATTCAGTACTACACCACTCTTCAGAAACCTTATCACATTCAAGCACAAATGCACTGGTACCATGTACTCCTGTGTCACTTGTTGAACAATGTGCCACAACTACAGCCTTAACACCAGTGACTTCAAACAACTTGTCTCTAACATGTGCATCATAGATGTACAGTGACTGAACAAGGTTAGTGATGTGTGTGTAGAGTGCATCCAAAGTATCATAATATACAACAATACTAGTACCCTCAGGCTGCCAACCACCATCATCACCACGTGCATGTGAATCAAACACAGCAAACCTGGACCTCTGCTTAAAAACTACACACATGTTCTTTCTAATAGTTAATAAACAAGCATCTGCCTGAAACATGGTCCTCTGGAAAGCAACATCCAGAGGCATGGCAACATCTTTAACGGCAGGGTCATAGTCCTCTACGTCAATGTCTCCAGTCAATGTCTCCATGTACTCCAATCTAAATCTATTGTTACACAACACATGCTCTCTAGGCAATTCCCGTACAAAAATGTAACCACTACGCAAAGCATCACTAATCATGTTGTGTTCCCTCATGTGTGTGTACAAATCATTTCCATTCACCAAAACATTGTCCAAGTCAGTCATAGTCCAAGTCCAAGCACTCTTCAAAACATTGGTCATAACTGCAGTCACACTGTTTGTGGCACACTGCTTTTGCCTGTTATGACCAAAACGCTCGTGTCCCTGTTGAAATGACCCATGAATCAAAGACATGACATGGTCATGACTCACGTGACCCCGGACTTCAGCAGCAGCAGACGAAGCTGGAACACTGACGTCATCCACATGCTCCACTGCCGTCCCTTCTGCGTCACAGGGCTGATAAATAAAACATATAAATAATTAGGCATCAATTAAAGTAGTTGTACAATATTCAAAACAAACCATCACAACAATATGTATACATATTACCAATGTAGAAATTAAAAATGTTTCAAATGTTTAAATTAAGACAAACCCAACAGTCTTGTATAGACACTTAATTCAATGTTCAAACTGTGGAAGAAAAAAGTAACCTGTGTGGGGAACATATAAATATGCTTCCAATTAATACAAATATGCTTTAACAATAACTGTGCCATTATTTCACTGTATAAATGAATACTTAGAAAGGATAACAAACCTGCTGCACGTCCTCCGCCTGCTGAACGTCCTCCGCCGGCTGAACGTCCTCCGCCGGCTGCACGTCCTCCGCCTGCTGCACATCATCCGCCGGCTGCACGTCCTCCGCTGGCTGCACGTCCTCCGCCTGCAGGTCCATGGCACGCTCCTGTAAGAACAATTATGCAAAGTCAATTGAAGATGCTGTTTGTAACTTAAGGGTAGTGCTCAATAAAAACATGATACATTTATTTTTAACACCACAGGACTGACACAACTGTTCTAACTGTAAAATGTACATACCTTCCTGGGGTCCCCCAGTGGCTGATCAGAAGGAGGTGCGCCGACCTCCTCCCTCTCAGCCACTGTGGCAACACAGACAGGCGACGGGACGGGAGAAGCCTCGGCCTCCAGCGCAGTTGCCTCCTCCTAACAAAAATAGATGAGCAAACACCATGTAACCTGCAGGCACCTTTCATAACTTCACACTAACAACATATGATCAAATATGGAAAGAAGTTGTCACTGATTATCCTTACTGTTCTAAAACTTTTCAAAAGAAGTGAAATATTTAATATACACAGACAGACCTCTGACTGGACCACTCTCTGCTGGGAAGCAACAGGTCTCGGGCGACGTTCCCTCTGAGTCTTCTAGAATAAGAGAAAAACAAAAAACATTTTGAAACCATATTTGGGGAATTACTGAGTTCAAACAATACGAAACACCATTGCTTGTTAGCAGTGCAGACTGTCTGAAATCATCAAGCAGATAAAACCAAAATGACATAAGTTTAAATCATCCAATTTACCTTCTGGTGCGCCACGACTGCTGTGGAAACAGGAGCAGGAACATGGATTGTGCCATCACCCAGCACATCCAGAAGTTCCCTGCTAAACCAGATGGGATTTAGCTCGACAGAACATTCTTTCAGTACCACGTTCCCCTGAGAATAAAAGCAGTTGATTAGAAAACATGTAACCAAACAAGTAAAATCTAATTAATAAGTCAATGTATGTAACAAAGATGACAAACCTCCTGCTGAACCACCCTCTTCTTGGCAGCACCGGGCCCATCACGGTCAGCTGGTCGAGTCATCTAAAATTACAAATACAGAAAATAGTCTTAATTATATGAATCATGTACATTACTTGAAATACTTTCATCCACACAAATGTAGTAAACACCACATTACCTTCTTGCGTGGTCCAGCGACTGTCCACTCAAAGGGGTTTGAGTGCAGTGGCACGGTGACCTCTCCTCTCACGACCACCCGGGGGGAGCGTCTGGGAACAGGGGGCAAAGACCTGGCTGGAACCGCTGGCTCTGGCTCCGTCTTCTCCACCTGCAGGTAGGCGGCAGATCACAGCAACTGCAACAGGATAGGCATCCCATCACTGTCACTTAGGTGCACCTACAAAAATAAATAATGATTATGCTGGTCGAGAATTTTCTGGATTTAAAACATACATCTACGATATCAACTACAAAAGCCCGTACATCAAACTCCTACAATAACAAATTTTACTTACACCATCCCAGCACCAGAGCTGCAGCTGGCCTAAGGGGAAGTGGACATCAGTGGCCAGGTACGGGATCCCTTAAAGAAAGAAATAAAATATCCATAAAAATATTAGGTTTCAACTCTTTTGGAAACTGTAAAATCCTAATGAATACTACAAACACCATTCCATTTCTGTGAAAACTGCTTAATTGCATATAATTCTTCATACATCCACATGCATAGAAAGTACACACATTTGTCTATACACACTCATCAGCGCTGCAACCCGGTGGTATTCCTGGCTCAGAAGAACCTGGTGCTCCATCTCGACGGTCAGGCGCCGGGGGAAATCCAGGACACACACGTAACAAATAAATATAAATTGTTGTTTTACAGAGCATCCAGCTGATGCATTAAAACTGCCATTATCAGACATAATAAATGTAGTACTAGAAATAAAAACTTGCCTTCGGCCAACGCTCAGAAACAGTCCTCAGGAGCCCCCTGAAGTCCTCTGCGGCATCCTCGATTGTCCGGCTGGCCGTCACATCATTGCCAGGTGCCAACAGACAGACTGCCTCTGGGATCCGAGGGAGAACAGCGTTCTCAACCTCAGTTCTCAGCTGCGCTGCTGAGGTCCCCGGCGTTGACATGAAGCCAAAGGACATCCAACCTCCTGGCATCTGGACGAACCCATCTACGATAGCACGTAGATGAGAGTCCCCCACAATCAGAACGAACTGCAACAACAGAGACATTTTTTTAAGAACAGCAGAGACATTTTTAAGAACAACAATCTACAATTATTCATCACAAATACAATGACTGACTAAATACTAGAACAATAATTACCTTCTTGTCTGGGGACTCGGCAGGAATGACCAACTTGTGGCTCCTGCCCGTGAACGGCGAAGGTGGCCATTTCTGAACTGCATGGCGATACCCAGTACCGCGGCCTGTAAAGGAAACATAGACAATAATAAAATATGACTTACTTCACCTTTACACAGCAGCGATTTTTAAGGAAGTGAGAAATACAACACACCCAAGCAACTACCAGTTTACTGTATGAACTTAACAAGTGACTACTTACGTGCAACAAAGGTGCTGCAGGCAGGTTGCAGTTCCACATCCAGGGATCTCGCAGCCATCCGCCTCCTGGCAGCCTGGGAGGGACGGTAGCCCTTCCCACGAGGCATCTAAAAGTGACAAAAAGACAAAAACACACCAAATGGCAAAGCCACATTAGAGCACTACAAAGAAATACAAAGCATGAGTTTAATAGCCTACTGATATCATACACACAAACATGATGATTCTACAGTCACCACAGAACACCAACCAAAAACCAATCAAGTATATTATCACAGAAGGACTAGTGTTAGAGATGTGACAGCTGCGGCTAGTTCATTTAAGGGGCTAACTGTACACAAAATTGTGTGTTGGTCAGAACACAGGGAGGAAGAGACAGGACTCCAATATATCACTCAGCAGTCTTTATTTCAGCTGATGTTCACATAAACATGTATAGATGGTCTGAAACAATAAACCATTAATAAACATTCATTTCAAATTATCACAGCTCTTAATTATTATAAACGGAATAAAGATGCAAATACATCAAATAAGCCTGAGAGTGTTCCATTATATGCACAGCATATAGACTGTAAACCCATAACTCACCTAACAACGGCAATACAAAGACCCCATGTAATGACGCTAAAATAAACTACAATGTGGTGGTTTTTGACACCAGACTTGCACTGTACTAAATGATTTTGTAGTCATTTAGATTTGAATTAATGTATTTGGTAAAATATATTCAGTACAATTGTGTCTTTGGTTTTGAAGCAACTATTTAATTACATTTCAAATAAAAATGTCTGAAATAAAATCTACTCATTGTAGTTAAATAAAACATAAGCATTGTGTTTATTTCATTCCAAACACAGAGAATATTGACTGAATTCAAATCAATGTAATCAGTTCATTTTTAATTGAAAAACACTTCCTGTCAAAGTGCTTTTTTTTAACGCAGTAGGCTCATGACACATGACATTTCAAAAGAGTTGTAACAAGTACAACAGAGGACCCAAGTGCAGTTTTAGGTGCTCAGTGAGCACAGTCTTTATTATAAAGCAGACAAGCAACCGACAAGGGACAGACAACAGGTGAACCAGAGACAGGCGATGGGTCAGAAACCAGGAGATCCAAACGAGACCAGAAGGGAGCAGGCAGGAGAGGAGGTCGGAGGACAGAAGGCAGGTCAGTATCCGGGGGTCAGGCGGAGAGACGTGGTCAGACAGGGGCTGGTCGGTTACCAGGGGCTAAGACAGGAAGACGTGGTCAAACAGGCGGGCAGGTGAATCTCCAGGTGGCAGGCAGGGCAGGTCAGTAAGTAAGAGAGAGAGAAAGAGAGAAAGAAAGGGGGAGAGGGAGAGAGAGAGAGAGAGAGAGAGAGAGAGAGCAGAGTAGAAAGGGATGTGACAAGAGTCCACAATGCCTATCTTCTTCCTCATGACTCATATTGCACAATTCCTGGTTGGCTAAAGTAAGCTAACATTTTGTTTTCACTGGGCTAGTACACTGTAAAAAATAACTCAGCCTTAGTAAATATCACAATAATATAAAGGTATACTACCTTAATAAAATCTGTGAAAATCACTTAAGTTTTTGTTTGACTTGGACGTACCAAAATAAATGCTTAAAAATCCAACAGTTAATTTTGTTGTATATTTCCATCTATTATTTACATTCATTTCACAAAAAGATATGAGTATTTGAGTAACAAATTATATTTTTCAGATATCCACTTATGCCCATCAGTTTGAAGAATTTTAATTATTACTCACTGTAACTCAATAGTCTTCATGTCCAACAACAACTTAACAAATGTATTTTTGCAGAGCTGCACCTTGACTGAAAGCCATAGGAAGAACTATGCCTTAGCAGTTCATCTGCAGATGTCATGTTATTAAATTCAAACAAGTGAAACTGACTAATGTCACAGCTTTCAAATTTGCACAATAAATGTAAGTGTAAACATATTCCTTTGATGAAATTGAGTACAGCATAATTACATTTCTTAGAGTGCTGTCACTTTTAGGATAAAAGAAAGTTTAGACCTAATTAATTGCATTGATTGAATTCAAATTAATGCACTGCTCAATGTAAATGATTAATACTGAAATACATATCACTGAAATGTAGAACTGAAGAAATTTTTATAGGGACTATTTACACATTAAGAAGTTTATCTTTTTCATATCAAACCCAATATTTTTGTTTAGGTTAAAATTTATTTCATTTTGTTGAGCATTCAAACCTCCTCATATTAAGTGGATAACTATTAAGGGCTTCATTTAATGAACATTTACTCAATACCAAACTGAGCGAAATTTAATTAATAATATTGCTTGTACTGTGTTGCCTAAATTTTATTGAGTAGATAGGGGGTATCTTTTTTTACAGTGTGGCAAATGCCAGTAACATTCAAATGTAAATGACACTGTAAAAAAAGATTCCCCATATCTCCTGATGGAAATATGAGTCATTAGGAAGAAGATGGGCATTATGAAGTCTTTTCAAATGTCATGTGATGACAGCACGCTGCATTAAAAAAAGCACTTTGACAGGAAGTGTTTTTCAATTAAAAATGAACTGATTACATTGATTTGAATTCACTCAATATTGTCTGTGTTTGGAATTAAATAAACACAATGCTTATGTTTTATTTAACTACAATCAGTAGATTTTATTTCAGACATTTTTCTTTGAAATTTAATTAAATAATAGCTAGAAAAAAATCAAAGACACAGTTATATTGACTATATTTTACCAAATACATTAATTAAAATCTACATGACCACAGAATCATTGATTACACTGTAAAAAACAGATTCCCCATATCTACTCCATAAAAATAAGGCAACACAGTACAAGTAATATTATTAATCTAATTTCACTCTGGTATTGAGTAAATGTTCATTAAGTGAAGCCCTTAATAGTTACATGAGTAGGTTTGAATGCTAAACAAAATGGAATGAATTAAAACCTAAACCAAAATATTGAGTTGATATGAAAGAGATAAACTTCTTAATGTGTAAATAGTCCTTATAAACATTTCTTCAGTTCTACATTTCAGTGATGTATGTTTGACTATTAATCATTGACACTGACAAGTGCATTAACTTCAATTCAATCAATGCAGTTAATTATGTCTAAGCTTCCTTTTTTTCTTAGGAATATCTGTAATGTAAGAAACTCAATTCGACTCTATTCATATACTCACAGAAATATGCTTACACCTATATCTATTGTATAAAATTCAGAACTGTGAAATCAGTTAAATTCACTTGTTTGAATTTAATAGCATGACATCTGCAGATGAACTGCAAAGGCATAGTTCTTCCTATGGCTTTCACTCAGGGTGCAGCTCTACAAAAATACAAAACAAACACATAAAGGCCAATAAACATTAGCATACACACATTAAGCCCAAATTCACACCAACACCACAACCTGCTGAACCCCTGTACAGACAAATAACACAGAATCAAGCAACAAGCCCAATACCCCCAATGCACTGCAGCAAACATGCCACAATGTGCAAATGGTGCACATCATGACGTTCTATGTAATAAAACATACTTTTTTAAGTTGTTGTTGGAGATGAAGACTATTGAGTTACAGTGAGTAATAATTAAAGTTCTTCAAACTGATGGGTATAAGTGGATATCTGAAAAATAGAATTCGTTACTCAAATACTCATTTCTTTTTGTGAAATCAATGTAAATAAAATAATAGATGTAAATATAAGACAAAATGAGCTGTTGGATTTTTAAGTATTTATTTTGGTAAGTCAAATAAAAACTTATGTGATTTTCACAGATTTTATTAAGGTAGTATACCTTTATGTTATTGTGATATTTACTAAAGCCCAGTTATTTTTTACAGTGTACTAGCCCAGTGAAAACAAAATGTTAGCTTACTTTAGCCAACCAGAAATTGTGCAATATGAGTCATGAGGAAGAAGATGGGCATTGTGGACTCATTTCAAATGTCATGTGTCATGAGCATGCTGCATTAAAAAAAGCACTTTGACAGGAAGTGTTTTTCAATTAAAAATGAACTGATTACATTGATTTGAATTCACTCAATATTCTCTTTGTTTGGAATTAAATGAACAGAATGATTATGTTTTATTTAACTACAATGAGTAGATTTTATTTCAGACATTTTTCTTTGAAATGTAATTAAATAATTGCCACAAAATCAAAGACATGATTATATTGACTATATTTTACCAAATACATTAATTAAAATCTAAATGACTACAAAATAATTTAGTACAGTGCATGTCTGGTCTGAAAAACCACCACAATGTAGTTTAATTTAGCATCATTACATGGGGTCTTTGTATTGCCGTTGTTAGGTGAGTTATGGGTTTACAGTCCATATGCTGTGCATATAATGGGAAACACTCTCATACTTATTTGATGTATTTGCATCTTTATTCTGTTTATAATAATTGAGAGCTGTGATAATTTGAAATTAATGCTTATTACCAAATACATTAATTAAAATCTACATGACCACAGAATCATTTATTACAGTGTAGGGCCATTCATTCCTCTGCTGTGAGGTTGTTAAACCCCACCCCACCCCCACCCATATCCCCCACCTCTTTGTTTACAGAACTTCACAGTGAGGGAAGAGTTTGAGAAAGTCTAACGGATTCGTGATACAGATGATATGACTGGGGTTTTACAGATTTTATGAAAATTTGGTGACGAAAGTCTCCTGCACCTTTAAATGTGACCTTCAAAAACCTTTTTATAGTTTATAGTGACTCATCCGTTCCTCTAAACCTGGAAACCTGGAGCAGATCCATGCTGAGTTGGGAAAGCAAGGTGTTCAGTTCTCCACATAATGTTCACTTGAGAACACTGCACAGCTGATTCCTTAACATTCCCCTGTGTTCGCTGTCTTACGTCCCTATGATTAATGGTGCATTCAGTTGTATTCGTAAACTACAGTTTTGAAGTCGGAAAAGCATTGAAATGTCACATCTACAAGCATAAACGCTGGGTTCCGTTTTATTTCAATAAGTGTCCATTTTTTTCCAATTCCATGTTCCCTGATGTCCTACTTTTTAAACTGAGAAGGGCTAAGTTCAGATGGTATTGGGGGAGGGGGTGGGGGGCAAATTACTTACACACACAAAACAAATGAATAAAATAAAAAATAAGTAGATTAATAAAAATATCTGTATAACAAACTTTAAACCCACCCTTTACACTTCTTTGACATGTTGTCTCTTAAATAAATCATAATTAAGCCTCAGTATGATAAATCTTTTTTCCACTTTTCCCACTTTGTGGATTCTGTCATCCACATGAATTTATTATTCATTATTAAACACATGACAGCAACTCACATGATCTGAAACAGGCTAAGTATGTAAACAGTTTAAATTATTTCTCATTGTATATTTCTGTCTCTCAGAGTTATTTCTCTTATACTTATGGTTCATTTACATTCATTCTTTACCTCTGTATGGACTGTTTTACATAAATCTGGGATTCCTTTATACATCTATTGCACAAACCAATTCCAGTATTAATTCACAGTCTCAAACATTTTATATTTTGCAAATCAACGTATCAGTGATAGTCAATATTTGGAATATTTTCATAAGTCAGGCAAAGGGTTTTTGATATGAATCAGTTGTTTAAGTCACTGTATACTTCTGTAATCATGCACATTTGTATGTTTATAATGGTTGACATGAAGGCACGATTATGAATCACTTCAATTTTATTTTGTTATTAACGTTGTATATAGGTTCTTTGCTTTTTTGTCAGAATTCAGTTGAAGTTTCTGTGCTGAAAATGAGATTCTTCATCCTATTGAAATCAGCAAAGGCATGAAGTTTTGTGACTGACAGACCAGACAAATAATAGTTTGATCATGTATGGACAGTGTTTATCAGGCAGTGCGTCAGAAAAGTCATATATATATATATATATGTGTGTGTGTGTATACACACATGTATCTATCTATCTATCTATCTATCTATCTATCTATCTATATATATATATATATATATATATATATATATATATATATATATATATATACAGGGTGGGGAAGCAAAATGTACAATGAACATTTAGTTGTTTTTTCTCAGCAGGCACTACGTCAATTGTTTTGAAACCAAACATGTATTGATGTCATAATCATACCTATAACTATTATCCATACCTTTTCAGAAACTTTTGCCCATATGAGTAATTAGGAAAGCAAACGTCAAAGAGTGTGTGATTTGCTGAATGCACTCGTCACACCAAAGGAGATTTCAAAAATAGTTGGAGTGTCCATATAGACTGTTTATAATGTAAAGAAGAGAATGACTATGAGCAAAACTATTACGAGAAAGTCTGGAAGTGGAGGAAGCAACAAAAAACGTACCAAAGCTTTTGTTAAAGCTCTCAAATCCAATATCCTAAAGGATCCAACCAAATCCATGAGAAAAATGGCAATTGAACTTCAGCTAGACAACAAGACCGTTAGAAATGCAGTAAAATGTGATTTGAAGATTTAAATTATCATGACTTTCAATAAACTAATAGGTCATACACTGCCTTTCAATCCCTGCCTCAAAATATTGTAAATTTTGCTTCCCCACCCTGTACATTTATATATATATATATATATATATATATATATATATATATATGTATATGTGTGTGTGTGTGTATATATATATATATATATATATATATATATATATATATATATATATATATATGTGTGTGTGTGTGTGTGTGTGAGCGTGTGTGTGTGTATGTGTGTACATATATATATATATATATATATATATATATATATATATATATATATATATATATATATATATATATATTAGTGGTGGGCAGCAGTTAAAATTTTTAATCGCGATTAATCGCATGGCTTTCTGCGATTAATCGCGATTAATCGCATAGTTGTTGGGGGGGGGGGGGGAACGCATCAACAGCATGTATTGCCTTTCAGTGATATTCCAGACTGGAAGTACTCCGGTGATAAAAAATAATTGCATGTCAGTGCTTTCCAAACAACTGTGTCCTTCTCAACCCCACCATCTGAAGACATTTAAAATCAAAATGTCCATGTAAAAAACCACTACTTTTACACACGTTTATGTCCCCACCAGTGTATTTACAGTTGTGAGTGATTGACAGGAGTCTTAAGCCCACTAATAAGTACTGATACTAATAAGCTCATTAATATGTGATGTTCAGTCATTCAAAGCAAGCAAAAGGGGCCCTGAAGTGGTCAGAATAAGTGGCACTAACGTATGTTTTGTCCTTTCCGTGTTACCGTAGTCAGTTCGGACATGGAACTAATAGACACGTTTCTTTCACTCTTGTTTGGATGGCCCCAAAAAACATTTGCCTGTGAGTATTTTATGTTCAGTTGTTGTAAGAATGAATAGTATCAAATATCTCTGATGTAAGCCTTTGTTGCTGAATAAAAAGACGTTGTAAATCTTTAATTAACCTGTAAATGCTTAGCGTGTGTTAGCGTATGTTAGCGTGTCTATGGATTTTCCCATTCAAGTTAGCATCGAGATAAAATGACTGCTAATACAACATTCACATCGTAAATGAGTAAAGGTTGGTTCAAAGGCTGACATATTAGACCTAAACACAACCAATGAATTTACATAAACTTAGCATGAGCCTGCATAAAGAATTAGCAACCCATCTCCGACTGCTTGCATAAACAAATTAGCTTAAACATCAGCATTACTTGTAAAGTTCGCCGGTTTTCTCCTCTCAGCCGGCACATACACACAGCACCGGTGTGTGGACCGGCAAAATAAAAGCATGAGTTTCAAAATAAGAGTCCATATGTATAAATCAACTAAGACTTGCTTGAAAGGCAGAACAGTAATAAAACGGCGTTAACGTGAGATAAAAAAAAAAATGTCAGCGTTATTTAATGAATGCGTTAGCGCGGTAATAACGCGTTAACTTGCCCACCCCTAATATACATACATACATACATACATACATACATATATATATATATATACACACACACACACACACACAGAATTTGGTTTCAGTTTTTACATTGCTCTTGACAAACAGTCCACTAGAGACAGAGACAACCATGGGTTGAGATTTACTGTGGATTTATAATGTAATATGTACAGAGTGCAAATTGGAGTTTTTGTACAGTGAGTGGGTCAGTGTGATGTATATGTATATATTATTTACAGTGGGTTTTACATTGTAGTATGTACAGAAAGTGCAAATTGAAGTATTTATACAGTGAGTGAATATGTACAGGAATATAGTCTGTAATTGTTTGGGGGTTTTTTTGCTCTTGCAAATGTCCACCGCAGACCAGTGTGTTTTGTTAACACCAAAACACACTATAACCACAATTTATTATAGAATTATTATTATTTGTTTTTTAGAGCTCACACACTATTTTTATGGACATAAAAACAACCTAAAGACATTTCATGTCACTTGTCCCTTTGCTGTACCCCTATAGGCTATCAAACTTTTCATTTCTTTTTTATTTATTTCTTCATTCCAATTTCAGTGATTGGAAAGGAACTGGATGAAGAAAACTTATAATATCTGCCCCTTTCTTCAAACGTCTTCTTACATCAGATAGATTGCTGTTACAGCTATTACAGTAAAAAACCGTTTACATGATAGTCAATATAAATAAAAGAAATCAAAAATCCATCACTTCAGTTATGTCATTTCATGCTTTTATACAGTTTCTCTATTCTTTCCTTATACAACGTCTTAAACTGAAAAATATTTGTGCAGCTCTTCTCTTCCATTGCCAAAGAATTCCATATTCTGACACTCACAACACAAATACATTTACTTTAGATTAGTCTGAACCCTTTCCTGTTTCACATTAAACCTCCTTCTATGTTTTTCATCCTGTCAAACTAAAACAAATAATTTCTGCAGATTTGCAGCAAAAGTCTGTTTCTCGCTCTAAACACAATCAACAATGTCCTTAATTCAGCAAACTCTTTCAACTTAAACAATCCTGATGTAATAAACAACTCATTTGTATGTTCCCTGAAGTTAACATTACACATGATGCTAATTGTTCTTTTCTGTAATAAAACCAATGGCTTTGTGTTCCTCATATATGTGTTGGCCTAAACTTCAGTACAATAACTCAAATATGACACAATAAGTGAACAATAGAACATTGTCATTGCTTTATAATCCAACACATATTTGGCTTTACCCAATACAGAAATATTTTGAATGTCAATATTTTTCTTCCTTCTTTCTATTTCTGAACACCATCAACTTACTTTTATTCCAATTCACAGATCATTTGTTTATATCAAACTTACTCAACTGGGAAAGATAACATGACAAACTGCTGTTCTTGGTGTAAACCTTCCTTTGCACCAGTAACTGAAAAAATTCTAATCACATCTCTCTCTCGCTCTGTCGCTCTCTCCCTCTCTCTCTCTCTCTCAAACACACACACAGAGCTACACACACACATTGTAGCCTAACCTAATATGCATTACTTTGTTACTCTGTGACAGTGGAGAAATGTCAAATTAATTATTACACACTTCCAGTTCAGCTGTTTGTTATGATATTATGACATTTCCTATATGTTCATACAACCATTCCGTGTCAGTCGCGTTTATTACAATGACCACAGTCAACAGGCTATTAGCCTGCAATGATCACCATTCAACAGTAATAGGTGTGGCCTACATAGGTCATTAGCACAACAAAACTGGCCTTTCAACAGCAATCAAGTCAACACCAGCACAGCTTCATACACCAATAGTTGATCGTTCAGTGACCATGCGGTGTTGCTGTGGTCAAGCTATTTGTTTGAGAAGGCAATCAAAGTTTTCCACTAAAACAACACTCACACTAACAATAAGCCTCGTTTCACACAACTATAATTGCTACAGGCTAAATTCCAGGATTTATTTAATCTCATCTCTCATCTCAGTCAACAGTCTCCACAAATGGAAACTAATAGTCATTCCACTGCACACTACACAATGGAACCACAGGAACTAGACCCACTGTCAGTAGATAAACACTTGTGATTATTAATTTCAATACTTTTACATAAATGATGATTTTAGATAATTTTGCAGTCCTTACATCAGTTCAGTTCAATTGTGTTTATTCAGACTACAGAAAAAACTACAGAGTCTGTAAAGGAATAGGCTGAATAAGATCGTTCTGCTGTCTATTCATATCACTAAACAAAATGACATTAAATACATACCAATGCCTTTAGCTTAGTAACAACAGAAACAACACAAAACTCAACAATTCAATAGTTTGAGTGGAAAAATCAACATTCACATTCTTCATATATTTTATGACATTTAAACCTAGTTTTAAACATAAATAGTGTTGGCCAGTCTGTGAACTCAGGATTCAACTGGTTCCAAACATTTCCTCCAACACACAGACTAAATGTGTTCATATGTGTTCATGTTTGTTCATATTTGTTCTAACAGAAGGTTTATTGAACGCATGATTTCCTCTGAAATTACAAATGATTTCCCATATTTTAATCAAGCTCTGAATATGAACAGGCAACAGATTATTTTTATTTTGAACATGAATTGTGTTGTTTTAAAGTGGACTAAGTCACTAAACTTTAAAACTTTTAATTTAATCATAAACTGATGTGTGTGTTCCCTATAGGACACTGTACTGATCAGTGGTATTGGCCTTTTCTGAATAATGCTGATTGGATTTGTATTAGTTCAGTCACTTTTCCCCCACACCTCCATGCTCTACAACAGAAAAAAACTGCAATTCTTTTATATAGTTATTCCAAGGAACCTGATTACACTGACCCTTTCAGTCTCTGTATTATTTATACTCAGATAACTGACAGTTTCCCACAGACTATATATGTCATATAAATATAAATACACAACGAGTAACATGATGTTCCTTTATTGAATGAGGATCAGTCAAAGCAAGTAAAACCATCAGCTCCTTTAAAACTGAAGTCACACAGAGACTGTACAAGATAGAAAGAACAGAACCAAAACATATGATAGAACAGAAGAATAAATACACATTCAAAGGTAGAATACAGCCCACATGTCTGCACACTGAAAGAAATACACGTCTGTACACTGAAAAAAAATACACATCTGCACACTGAAATAAATATGCAATACAGTATATACACAGTATAAACACAGTATGTAACACAAACATTAAAACAGGCCAAATTCCTTTACCAAATCAACTTTGTAATCCCCTAACAGCCAAATCTACATACAGATACATCAAAAAATTAATCATTTGTGTTTTTCAATTCAAGTACTTGCTAAATTAAGTGGAGATTGTTAATTTCACTATAAAACATAAAATAGGTTGAGTTTTGGGATTATTGCATGACCAACAGGCAATAAAGGTAAAAACAAACAAACAAACAAACAAACAAACGCATTTTCTGCTCTTCGGCATGGAAATGACTTTACTGATACCACATTATTTTCACTGTCCTGACTGCTGTAACACCAACTATTTTAACTACTGTTATTACAACAAATAGAACTCTACCTTTTAATTTGGAACAGGGGCGTCAAAATTATGTATTTCTAGTCCCACATACAGACGAATATTATATCAAGGAGGCTGGACCAGTAAAAATAATAACACATGAATTTATAAATAACGATAATTCCAATTTTTTTTATGTTTGTTTTATTGCAAAAAAAAAACCCAAAACATAATGAAAATGTTTACAGTTACGACTATCCTTTCACAAAAAATATGCATAACCTAAAAATATATGAACAATCTAAGGGCAATTTTAACAACAGTATACCTCAGTTTATCATTTACATGTGTACCTCATAAATTACAGAAAACAGTGAATCTGTAAATACACCTGCATATTTACAAACAGGCATCTGAAACTGACAAATATAGCATTTAACTTTACACATTGTGTTATATTTTGTTTTGAATAAAAAAAAACACTTAAGCAAAGTGCAGACATTTTTAATTACATCATATAAAACTTTTTTGTTGTCATGGTTACATTCATAAACATACAGGGTGGGGAAGCAAAATTTACAATATTTTGAGGCAGGGATTGAAAGACAGTGTATGACCAATTAGTTTATTGAAAGTCATGAGAATTTATTTGCCACAAGAAAATTGACATAATAGAAAATGTTTTTATTCTATCTCCTCCTTCTTTCTCAATAACTGCCTTCACACGCTTCCTGAAACTTGCGCAAGTGTTCCTCAAATATTCGGGTGACAACTTCTTCCATTCTTCTTTAATAGTATCTTCCAGACTTTCTCGTAATAGTTTTGCTCATAGTCATCTCTTCTTTACATTATAAACAGTCTTTATGGACACTCCAACTATTTTTGAAATCTCCTTTGGTGTGACGAGTGCATTCAGCAAATTACACACTCTTTGACGTTTGCTTTCCTGATTACTCATATGGGCAAAAGTTTCTTAAAAGGTATGGATAATAGTGTTAGGTATGATTATAACATCAATATATGTTTGGCTTCAAAACAATTGACGTAGTGCCTGCTGAGAAAAAACAACTAAATGTTCATTGTAAATTTTTCTTCCCCACCCTGTATGTACATATATAATATGTGTAATACATAATGTACTGAATAAAAGTTGTAACTCTACACAAAATTATAGCCTTATTCCTGTTGTTTCCATCCCTTGCTGATTATACAAGTGCAGCTCAAAAAATTAGAATATCATGACAAAGTTCAATATTTTTTGTCACTCATTTCAGAAAGTGAAACCCATTTATTATATAGATTATTATATAGACTCATTAGACATACAGTGAAATATTTGAAGCCTTATTTCTGGAAACTTTGATGATTTTGTCTTACAGATAATGAAAACCCAAAATTCTGTGTCTCAGAAAATGACAATATTGCATCAAATCTATTAAAAAAGGATATTTTAAATAGAAATGTCAGACTTCTGAAAAGTATCTTCTTTTCTATGTACTCAATACTTGGTTGGGCCTCCTTTCACATGAATTACTGCATCAGTGTGTGGTGTCATGGAGGTGATCAGCCAGCCTGTGGTACTGCTCAGGTGGAATGGAAGCCCAGGTTGGTTTCATAGTGTCCTTCAGCTCATCTGCATTGTTGGATCTGCTGTCTCTCATCTTCCTCTTGACAATACTGTGATAGATATGACTTCATCATAAATAAATGCTGATTAACTCTATAAAGTGTTTCTGATATTTTGTTTAAGGCGGTACTCTAGTTTCTGTAGTAAATGCAGATCCTTGCTTACTGTGTAACACAAAGTTGTAAGTTTCTACGGAAGCGTATTGCATTCACAAAAAAAATAATTTCGGCTCTGTTTTTCTGAATTAATGAGATAATTATCTCATAATTACGAGAAAAAATAAGTTTAAAAAAAATCGGCGCTGTTTTTCTAAGTTTATGAGATACTGTTTCCTGAAAAAAAAAAACCTCTGTTTTTCTGAGTTTATGAGATACTGTTTCCTGAAAAAAAAAAAAAGCTCTGTTTTTCTGAGTTTGCGAGATACTGTTTTCCGGAAAAAAAAAAGCTCAGTTTTTCTGAGTTTACGAGATACTGTTTTCCAGAAGAAAAAAAAAAAGCTCTATTTTTCTGAGTTTACGAGATACTGTTTTCCGGAAAAAAAAAAAAAAAAAGCTCTGTTTTTCTGAGTTTATGAGATACTGTTTTCCGAAAAAAAAAAAAAGAAAAAAAAAAAGCTCTGTTTTTCTGAGTTTACGAGATACTGTTTTCCGGAAAAAAAAAAAGCTCTGTTTTTTTGAGTTTACAAGATACTGTTTTCCGGAAAGAAAAAAAAAAGCTCAGTTTTTCTGAGTTTACGAGATACTGTTTTCCGGAAAAAAAAAAAAACCTCTGTTTTTCTGAGTTTATGAGATACTGTTTCCTGAAAAAAAAAAAAAAAAAGCTCTGTTTTTCTGAGTTTACGAGATACTGTTTTCCGGGAAAAAAAAAAAAAACTCTGTTTTTCTGAGTTTACGAGATACTGTTTTCCAGAAGAAAAAAAAAAAAGCTCTGTTTTTCTGAGTTTACGAGATACTGTTTTCCGGAAAAAAAAAAAAAGCTCTGTTTTTCTGAGTTTACAAGATATTGTTTTCCGGAAAGAAAAAAAAAAAGCTCAGTTTTTCTGAGTTTACGAGATACTGTTTTCCGGAAAAAAAAAAAAAGCTCTGTTTTTCTGGGTTTACGAGATACTGTTTTCCGGAAAAAAAAGCTCTGTTTTTCTGAGTTTACGAGATACTGTTTTCCGGGAAAAAAAAGCTCTGTTTTTCTGAGTTTACGAGATACTGTTTTCCAGAAGAAAAAAAAAAAAGCTCTATTTTTCTGAGTTTACGAGATACTGTTTTCCGGAAAAAAAAAAAAAGCT
Source organism: Sphaeramia orbicularis (assembly GCF_902148855.1). Classification (NCBI taxonomy): domain Eukaryota; kingdom Metazoa; phylum Chordata; class Actinopteri; order Kurtiformes; family Apogonidae; genus Sphaeramia; species Sphaeramia orbicularis. The sequence goes on along the minus strand of NC_043970.1, from coordinate 7,565,435 downwards.
CTGTTTTTCTGAGTTTATGAGATACTGTTTTCCGAAAAAAAAAAAAAAAAAAGCTCTGTTTTTCTGAGTTTACGAGATACTGTTTTCCGGAAAAAAAAAAGCTCTGTTTTTCTGAGTTTACGAGATACTGTTTTCCGGAAAGAAAAAAAAAAAAGCTCAGTTTTTCTGAGTTTACGAGATACTGTTTTCAGGAAAAAAAAAAAAAAAAAGCTCTGTTTTTCTGAGTTTACGAGATACTGTTTTCAGGAAAAAAAAAAAAAAAGCTCTGTTTTTCTGAGTTTACGAGATACTGTTTTCCGGAAAAAAAAAAAAAAAAGCTCTGTTTTTCTGAGTTTACGAGATACTGTTTTCCGGAAAAAAAAAAAAAAGCTCTGTTTTTCTGAGTTTATGAGATACTGTTTTCCGAAAAAAAAAAAAAAAAAGCTCTTTTTTTCTGAGTTTACGAGATACTGTTTTCCGGAAAAAAAAAAGCTCTGTTTTTCTGAGTTTACAAGATACTGTTTGCTGGAAAGAAAAAAAAAAGCTCCATTTTTCTGAGTTTACGAGATACTGTTTTCCGGAAAAAAAAAAAACCTCTGTTTTTCTGAGTTTATGAGACACTGTTTCCTGAAAAAAAAAAAAAAAAAAGCTCTGTTTTTCTGAGTTTACGAGATACTGTTTTCCGGAAAAAAAAAGCTCTGTTTTTCTGAGTTTACGAGATACTGTTTTCCAGAAGAAAAAAAAAAAAGCTCTGTTTTTCTGAGTTTACGAGATACTGTTTTCCGGAAAAAAAAAAGCTCTTTTTTTCTGAGTTTACAAGATACTGTTTTCCGGAAAGAAAAAAAAAAGCTCCATTTTTCTGAGTTTACGAGATACTGTTTTCCGGAAAAGAAAAAAAAAAAGCTCTGTTTTTCTGAGTTTACGAGATACTGTTTTCCGGAAAAAGAAAAAAAAGCTCTGTTTTTCTGAGTTTACGAGATACTGTTTTCCGGGAAAAAAAGCTCTGTTTTTCTGAGTTTACGAGATACTGTTTTCCGGAAAAAAAAAAAAAAAATCTGTTTTTCTGAGTTTATGAGATACTGTTTTCCGAAAAAAAAAAAAAAAAAAAGCTCTGTTTTTCTGAATTAATGAGATAATTATCTCATAATTACGAGAAAAAATAAGTTTAAAAAAAATCGGCGCTGTTTTTCTAAGTTTATGAGATACTGTTTCCTGAAAAAAAAAAACAAACTCTGTTTTTCTGAGTTTATGAGATACTGTTTCCTGAAAAAAAAAAAAAAAAAAGCTCTGTTTTTCTGAGTTTACGAGATACTGTTTTCCGGGGGGAAAAAAGCTCTGTTTTTCTGAGTTTACGAGATACTGTTTTCCAGAAGAAAAAAAAAAAAGCTCTATTTTTCTGAGTTTACGAGATACTGTTTTCCGGAAAAAAAAAAAAAAAGCTCTGTTTTTCTGAGTTTATGAGATACTGTTTTCCGGAAAAAAAAAAAAAAAAAAGCTCTGTTTTTCTGAGTTTACGAGATACTGTTTTCCAGAAAAAAAAAAGCTCTGTTTTTCTGAGTTTGCAAGATACTGTTTTCCGGAAAGAAAAAAAAAAGCTCAGTTTTTCTGAGTTTACGAGATACTGTTTTCCGGAAAAAAAAAAAAACCTCTGTTTTTCTGAGTTTATGAGATACTTTTTACCGGAAAAAAAAAAAAAAACCTCTGTTTTTCTGAGTTTATGAGATACTGTTTCCTGAAAAAAAAAAAAAACCTCTGTTTTTCTGAGTTTACGAGATACTGTTTTCCAGAAGAAAAAAAAAAAAGCTCTGTTTTTCTGAGTTTACGAGATACTGTTTTCCGGAAAAAAAAAGCTCTGTTTTTCTGAGTTTACAAGATATTGTTTTCCGGAAAGAAAAAAAAAAGCTCAGTTTTTCTGAGTTTACGAGATACTGTTTTCCCGGAAAAAAAAAAAAAAAAAGCTCTGTTTTTCTGGGTTTACGAGATACTGTTTTCCGGAAAAAGAAAAAAAAAAGCTCTGTTTTTCTGAGTTTACGAGATACTGTTTTCCGGGGGGAAAAAAAGCTCTGTTTTTCTGAGTTTACGAGATACTGTTTTCCAGAAGAAAAAAAAAGCTCTATTTTTCTGAGTTTACGAGATACTGTTTTCCGGAAAAAAAAAAAAAAGCTCTGTTTTTCTGAGTTTATGAGATACTGTTTTCCGAAAAAAAAAAAAAAAAAGCTCTGTTTTTCTGAGTTTACGAGATACTGTTTTCCGGAAGAAAAAAAAAGCTCTGTTTTTCTGAGTTTACGAGATACTGTTTTCCGGAAAGAAAAAAAAAAAGCTCAGTTTTTCTGAGTTTACGAGATACTGTTTTCCGGAAAAAAAAAAAAAAAGCTCTGTTTTTCTGAGTTTATGAGATACTGTTTTCCGAAAAAAAAAAAAGCTCTGTTTTTCTGAGTTTACGAGATACTGTTTTCCGGGAAAAAAAAGCTCTGTTTTTCTGAGTTTACAAGATACTGTTTTCCGGAAAGAAAAAAAAAAGCTCCATTTTTCTGAGTTTACGAGATACTGTTTTCCGGAAAAAAAAAACCCTCTGTTTTTCTGAGTTTATGAGATACTGTTTCCTGAAAAAAAAAAAAAAAAAGCTCTGTTTTTCTGAGTTTACGAGATACTGTTTTCCGGAAAAAAAAAGCTCTTTTTTTCTGAGTTTACAAGATACTGTTTTCCGGAAAGAAAAAAAAAAGCTCCGTTTTTCTGAGTTTACGAGATACTGTTTTCCGGAAAAAAAAAAAAAAAAAGCTCTGTTTTTCTGAGTTTACGAGATACTGTTTTCCGGAAAAAGAAAAAAAAAGCTCTGTTTTTCTGAGTTTACGAGATACTGTTTTCCGGGAAAAAAAGCTCTGTTTTTCTGAGTTTACGAGATACTGTTTTCCAGAAGAAAAAAAAAAAGCTCTATTTTTCTGAGTTTACGAGATACTGTTTTCCGGAAAAAAAAAAAGCTCTGTTTTTCTGAATTAATGAGATAATTATCTCATAATTACGAGAAAAAATAAGTTTAAAAAAAATCGGCGCTGTTTTTCTAAGTTTATGAGATACTGTTTCCTGAAAAAAAAACAAAAAAAAAAGCTCTGTTTTTCTGAGTTTACGAGATACTGTTTTCCGGAAAAAAAAAGCTCTGTTTTTCTGAGTTTACGAGATACTGTTTTCCAGAAGAAAAAAAAAAAAGCTCTATTTTTCTGAGTTTACGAGATACTGTTTTCCGGAAAAAAAAAAAAAAAAAAAAAAGCTCTGTTTTTCTGAGTTTATGAGATACTGTTTTCCGAAAAAAAAAAAAAAAAAAAAGCTCTGTTTTTCTGAGTTTACGAGATACTGTTTTCCGGAAAAAAAAGCTCTGTTTTTCTGAGTTTGCAAGATACTGTTTTCCGGAAAGAAAAAAAAAAGCTCAGTTTTTCTGAGTTTACGAGATACTGTTTTCCGGAAAAAAAAAAAAAAAACCTCTGTTTTTCTGAGTTTATGAGATACTGTTTCCTGAAAAAAAAAAAAAAAAAGCTCTGTTTTTCTGAGTTTACGAGATACTGTTTTCCGGAAAAAAAAAAAAGCTCTGTTTTTCTGAGTTTATGAGATACTGTTTTCCGAAAAAAAAGCTCTGTTTTTCTGAGTTTACGAGATACTGTTTTCCGGAAAAAAAAAAGCTCTGTTTTTCTGAGTTTACAAGATACTGTTTTCCGGAAAGAAAAAAAAAAGCTCCATTTTTCTGAGTTTACGAGATACTGTTTTCCAGAAAAAAAAAGCTCTGTTTTTCTGAGTTTACGAGATACTGTTTTCCAGAAGAAAAAAAAAAAGCTCTGTTTTTCTGAGTTTACGAGATACTGTTTTCCGGGAAAAAAAAGCTCTTTTTTTCTGAGTTTATGAGATACTGTTTTCCGAAAAAAAAAAAAAAAAAAAAAAAGCTCTGTTTTTCTGAGTTTACGAGATACTGTTTTCCGGAAAAAAAAAAAGCTCTGTTTTTCTGAGTTTGCAAGATACTGTTTTCCGGAAAGAAAAAGAAAAGCTCAGTTTTTCTGAGTTTACGAGATAGTGTTTTCCGGAAAAAAAAAAGCAGAAGTCACAGGGGTTCCGCCCACTGACTGTCAGAAAGAGGGAGATGAGTGACAGCTTTGGCTTCAATACTGTCTAAACCATATGTGTCAGGCCGGATGTGGCCTGCGGGCCTTGCGTTTGATTATATCCGGCCCGCGAGATCATTTTATATAGATGGACTATTATTAGGCCCTTTCCCACTGCAGGAACTTATGCAGGAACTTTTGCAGGAACTTTCTGTATTACCCTGAACTTTCAAAGTTCCTGGTGCGTTTCCCCCGAAAATTACCCGGGTAAATGACTTTCCCCTGGCCCTGAATTTACCCCGAAGAAGTTCCTGGTAGGGAGGTAGTACTTTCCAGATTACCAGGAACTTTAAGGGGCAGAGCTGTGTGCTGGAGAACACTGAGTGGTGGGCTACACTAGCAGCATTTCCGCATTCTGTTCACCGCCAATACTTAATTCATGTAATTTCCACAAGCTTTGCATTTTGATAATTCGGAAAATGGACCAAAAGAGAAGCTACAACAAGTGGACGGACGATGAGGAAATTCAGACGGACTTTGAATCGCCAACACAAAACGAGCAAGGTTCGAGTAAAAGCCGTCGGAGCCAAATATAAGACACACCTAAAGAAATACGAAAAGAGGAGAGAAATTAATGCAGGATTAAAAGAAACTAAAGGACCACAACGGTCGCAGTGGATCTGACTGTCGAACAAACCAATAGTATGTATATCATATAAATATTCACTGTTTAGTTGGTTCCATGCTGTAACAGTAGTCAGAGGCACATCAGCTGTTTAGTCAAAAGTGAAGTCTGATTAACCTAATACCAACTGGTCAACAGTCTGACGCTAAACCTAAATCACAGAACTGGATGTATTCATGTTGGTGCTGTGAGCGGAACACTGATTTATTCTGTATGTTTGTGATTTCCACCTGAAATGGACCCGACGGACTCGCTTCTTTTTCCGAACCTGTGGCTCATTTGTGCTCTGGTCCTCTGTCTACTGCTGTTTACAGCGGTCCAGGTCAGACGTTCGACATGTCAAATCACACTGGTCGGAATCTGTCATCATGTGTTCTGTTATTCATTTTAGCATTTTTATTACTTTTCCTGTAGGAAAGTGAAAAGGGACCGGGACCATGGAGTTCCAGACCGGCTGTCCAGGACCAGCTGGACCACACACTGGTTCAAAAGCCTGAACCTTTCACACGTGTTTATATCCCTTTCAATCTCAAGGCACCTTTGTTTTGTTTCAATTTTTAATAAAAAAAAAAAAAGTAACCTAATACTGTCTGTTCATTTACAAGGCATCAAAATATGAGTGGAGTATAAGTACTTTTTTAAGTAATATGCTGTCAAATTAAATGCAGGCATTTGAGTAAATCCATCTGACTTTAGGGTTGAACCTGGACTAAATCTGTAAAACAATGGAAATGAAACAGAACCATCCATCACACATAAAGTTAGATGTGATTTAGTTTAAGGAGTGAGAAGTTGAAAATACATGTTCTACCATTTTTAAATACAAATTAAGGTATGATGGTTAACTTCATTTAAAATGTATTCCAGATGGATTAAGTGATTCAACAACCAGTAAAACGTTAAACCCAACCCGTCCACTTACAGTACTGTGTCATTTTATTGTGCTAGAGGTTAGTTTGTGAATGTACATGAACTGGATTACAGTTCCTGTTACTGCTCCCTCATACATCATCAACCTGATTTGAATAAATTACCCTGAACTTTTGGATGCGGTGGAAACGCAGTTACCAGGAGCTCTTTTACCCCAAAAAGTTCCTGGTAAATAAGTTCCGGGTAATAAAGTTCCTGGGCCTTTTGGTGGGAAAGGGCCTATTGTGGATTGAAGGCCCTGTGTTCTTCATTGCGGCAAGGTAAGTTTATTTTCCAGTGAATTAACAGTGTTTTCCACCATTTTTTGACCCCTCTAGAGACTCTTTATCAAAAAGTAATTACTGATAAATCTATCAACTTTTGCTGGTGTTACTGGAGATTGACGTGAAAGCATGTATTGTTCTTAGCCTTAAACATAATACCACACTGAATATAAGCCCCTCCCATTGCCATTGACAGTTTTCTCTATTGTCTCTTTTTGGTCCATTTAGACCACAGTTGTCAAACATGCAGCCCGGGGGCCAAATCCGGCCCACCAAAGGGTCCAATCCGGTGTCCTGTCGAGCCACCCTACCTGTCAAGTTGAGCTACCTAGCGCTACTGAGCATGCGCACGCATGCCCATGACTCCCAAATGTTTTCACTGTTTAAATGCCCATCGATATAAGCTACTCCATCAAGAAGTGGAGTTGACTTCGATGCTGGCGCTGTTGGTGAGTAGTATTTTGAAAGTAAATTTCTTTTATAGTGCCATTTCGCAAGTAACCATGTATTCAATTAATTACATGTGCACGAAAGATTGACGTACAATATTGACGTTACATGATAATAGCGTAAGGAAGTTGACATTAGCACATATTAGCGTTAAGTACATTGGGTCACCTGGGTATTAATGGCGTTTAGATTATTAAATGGTAGCCTACCATTTGAGTGACAAAATCTATGTTAACTATTCCTGTGACTACCCACACTTATGTGAATTAAGGTATGATTCCATACACGCGACGAGTAAGCTAGGTTTGGAAAACAAAAGAAATTCCATACTGGAGAAATTCCTGCATACCTTGTTCCCTTGCTACCCCTCCCCCCGAATTGGAGCCAAGGGGTGTTGTTTTTGGTTCGGTTTGTTTGTTTGTTTGTTAACACTTTAGCAGCAAAACTGTCGGTTGAATTCATACCAAATTGGGTTTTTAGATTGCCAGTGACCCAGAATAGATGTAATTACATTTTGGGAAAAGTAGGTCAAAGTTAAATTTTTAAAATGATTTTCTAGAAATCTTCCCTTACAATCTTTACTAAAAATGGGCGAAATACATGCGAGGGGTAGGCTTTGTTTTGTCTGTCTTATTTTTCATTTATCACATGCAAATCTCTAACTTTTGTGGGTGTATGTGTATAAAAGTGTGGGTTTTACAAAAAAAAAATAAAAATAGTTTTGTCTTGTGTTTTACAGTTTCTACAGTTGGTGAAGACTTATAAGTATGGAGAAGAGATGCAAAGAGATTGTGGATTACCTGTCTGGGGGGAAATACCCAGATGGGTATAATAAATCACAAAAATTAAGTTTAAGACGATATGCAGAAAAGTTTGCACTGAAAGGTGAGTAGGCAAAGCTGTGTTCAAATATATCTACGTTTTGGTAAAATGTCTTTTGTTTATATGCACTTTATGAATGTTCCCTACAGAAGGACAGCTCTTCTTTGGGAATAGAAAGGTCATCCAATCCCCAGGAAAAGCAAGATCACTTTTCAGTGAATTTCACACATCTGCAATTGGCGGGCACACAGGGATAGTTAAAACAAGAGCAGCAATATGTTCCAGATTTTACTGGCATGGCATGTCAGTTGATATTGACAGATGGGTATGTGTTTTACTTCTGTATCTTGTTATGAACTAATTTTGTTCAACCAGTTAGGTTAGGACATTATTAATTTGACTTGTTTATCATGACAAATAACAGCTGTTTTCTTTAAGGTCTTGGAATGCGACGGATGCCAGAGGACTGGCAAATCTTTGGCTGCTACACAGCCATTACAAAGCATAAAGGTATATTTTTACAGTGCTATTGTGGTGTAAACAAAAAAACAGCTAAAGATAATTCTGGTGTTTATTACATGCATTAATCAATCTTCACACAGGTGAATAAAAGTACGTATCTTCGTCTAACTCCATGATTTGATTTGCTTTTGTAGGTGTCTGCTGTCTGGGAGTTGGTTGGAATAGACCTGACGGGACGTCTCCCAAAAACTGAGGATGGCTATCAGTACATCCTCACAGCCACCGACTACTTCTCAAAGTGGGTTGAGGCATTTCCGTTAAGAACCAAAACTGCCATTGAAGTGGCACAACACATCTGCTCTATTATTTATAGGCGTGGGTGCCCCAAAATAATTCTTTCTGATTAGGGAAGAGAATTTGTGAATGAGGTACGTGAATAATAATAATAATATTTTATTTTGCAGTTTTCAGAAATGTAAATACATAGCAACACATAAACAAAGGCTCAGATGTGTGCAATAACAATTCATTTGTTAACTAGCCAGTACTTACTGGAGTGAGGGGCAGAGGACAGTCAATTGGAAATGGGATTCAGGAATTGTTCTTATTTAATAGTCTTTAATCTGTTATGATGTTTCAGCTCAACAACAGCCTCTGTGCCATCCTGCGGATTGAAAGGAGCGTTACAGCTGCATATCATCCTCAGACAAATGGCCTGGATGAGAAAACCAATGACAACATAAAACGGCAAGTTGTTTATTTCCAACCTTGCACCTACATATGTGTATCTCTCTCTGTACCCTCACCCCCAACATATTATATTCACACAAACACTCCACACATTGATTTATCAGCACTCCCTTCTAACACATACAGTTGTGTGTCCACAATTCACTTAACACATGCATGCACTTGAGCTCCTGCACATTTGGAACAGACTTAAGTTGGCGTTCTTAAATTAATATTTGTATTTGTACCCTTGTACTTCTTAGAGCTCTTACAAAACTGGTAAATGATCAGCTGAACAATTGGGATGTGTTCTTGGAGGCAACATTATTTTCATTAAGGTCCAAGGTCCACACAAGTACAAAACACTCCCCTTTTTTACTGATGTACGGGAGGGAGGCAGTTTTCCCCTCTGAAGTTCCTGTTGACATGCCGGTGAGTATATTTTTAAAAGACTGTAGAAACAATTGTAATGGCTTGTTTATCAGTAGTTTTATTGAATACAATATTTTTTTTTTTACTACAGCTTTCCACAATATTGATGGCTGAGGAGAACACTTACTGCTCTTACTTAGAGAAGAAAAAGATGTCAATGGAGACTGTGAACAAAACAACAACAGAAAACATCTCCAAGTCTCAGGAGAAACAGAAACAGGCCTATGAGAAGTGAGCTATGAAGAAGTACAAGAACATATTTTATTGTACTGGACAGGAGGTACTTCTTTACAATATGAGGAAGTGAGGAAGAAAAGGAGGAAGAATGGAGCCTGATTTTTCTGGACCGTATGTCATTAAGGACATAACTGGCAAGCAGGTTACACTGTCCAGTTTGGAAGGGGTTACGTTAAAGAACCGATACAGTGTAGACCGCATAAAACCTTATAAAAGGAGCCTCCCAGTTGAAGGCCAAGTTCTCAGAGATGACAAAACCCCCTGTAGCAAGAATAGGATCCCAAATTATTTAATTGAGTGTTGATTTATTGAGTAATTTAATTATAGATTTATAACTAAGCTTAAACTTAAATCAACCCAAAACAATAATTTAGAAATCTTGCAAAGGTGATAGTTCGTGGACTCCACAGATGAACCCGAGTGTGAAAAATAGTACACAGAGCACAACTGAGGCAATGGATTTATACACATATGAATAATTTATTAACTAACTAAGACACACAAATAACATAGAGACAAGAGACAAATACGATAAAAGGAGCAGGAGATTATGGACAGGAGAATATGTAGATTAAGTTGGCAGATAGCTATATTCAAGATATTATAACGTTAGTGAGGTTACGCTGAGGTAAACCTACTTAAATTGGAATAACACCAACTCAGATAAATCAGGAGCAAGTTTTCTTACAAGTTAGAGGCCTTCTGAAGGATGCAGGCTGGAGAGGCCTTGACGGCGGATGGATGAAGTCTTCTGACGTAGTTCGAAGCAGGAACAGGCTGTGAAGCAACGTGCTTGCGCTGGAGGCCTGAAGGTCTGGAGGTCTGAAGTTCTGAAGGTCTGAAGTTCTGCTGGCTGGAAGAGATTCACAGCTGGCTCTGGCGGCTGGTTCTGGAAAGCTCGCCAGGAGAAGTGGAGAACAGCGAAGATGATAAAGCTCTTTGGAGAGCTTAGAAGATGGAACAGCTCTGAGAGCCAAGGAGATGGTCAAGACTCTTTGTGTAGGTGAGAGCCCAGAAGAGGTGGAGAAAACTCTCTGCTCTTAGGTGAGAGCCCGGGAGAGGTGGAGAAGACTCTGCTCTGCTTTGTGAGAGCCGGGGAGATGGGAAAGACTCTGTTGAAAAGTTAGTTTCATTTACTTTTATAGTTTGTCCAAAAACCAACTCGGCATGCCTTCCTCGTGCATATTGATGAGTCATCGATGCCTTGGGGCGTTGCCTTCTTTGTCTGTTTTCGGCGGGAATTCAAAGTCCTTTGTATGTCATTTACATATCTCAAAGTATCACGTTTCTCTTCCCTCTTGGGAAGACAGAGGGGGAGAGGACGTTGTGCAGCCTTGTAAGAAAACTTTGCATCCTTCAATAAGATCCTTAAATAAGATCACTCAAACTTTATACATCACCTGTAACCTCACTTAAGCATCAGTAAAATAATAGCATGATTATTCAGACATGCTATAAGCAGTGATACTCTTACTTTCACATAATTCACCGTGAACATGATCAGGACACACATATGTGAAACCACAGGTCAGGCAAATGGTTTAAGTATTACGTGCATAAAAGAGTTAACGTGCTGAGTTAATCAACATTAACACATAATGTAATACATTATTAACATGGCACATATAGTGATTTTGTCATTCAGTCTATTTCTTCTTCTGGGTTCATCTTCACCTCTGGATGAGCAACATGATAAAACACAGATGTTGAGAGGACAAAGTCAGCAAAGTGTAAGCACAAGTTTATGAGTCCTCAATTTACTATGTCAGAGAGGAAATGGCTCTTGATGAAGAACAGAGGTCAATAGCTGAGGAAGCATTTTTTAAGTCCATTAGGCTCATTCCTTAAGATCATCTGTCTTCGTAAATGTCATTTGCAGAGGATGTCCGTGCACTGACCTGCTAACCAACCAATCAGCATGGTTGTTCAGGAATTTGGTTTGACACAGAGAGGAAGATAATATAATTTATAATTCTGTTTTTGAGTCTGTTCACTCACTCCACCGTCATGAGACTACACCCCCATGGCATCAAGTGCGACAAAAGGTAAGTACCTTACTGTTGATTTCATCACATTAATACCAGTTCATACATATTCAGCTTATTGTTGAGAGCCATTTGGGTTTCAGTCTGTTGCTTAAAGGACACATTGACAAGACTACTCTACCTGCCCTTTCAATGCTTTTGCATAACACTGGTCAACAACAAATTTATTGTTTAAGTTTTTTGAGCTGATTTAGGATGATTTTGGTGTGCTGAATCCAAAAATCACATTAATTTTGCTCAATCAGGTCAACTTTCTGAACTATGCTACATATTGGCTTTTTAACATTTTTGCTTACATTTATGGGCATTTTCACATCATATGATACAAAATTCTTTCATATTTCTTGCAATAAACGAGTTCTGAAGATTTTACTTTTGCCAATTTATGATTAATGTTTTTTTTTTAATATTACAGGTGAATGAAATGGCTTTGACTAGAAGATCTTGCAAAAATAAGCCTGACGTATTCTGCTACATCTGCGGTGAATACACCATTGTACCTAACAGGAATCCTGTTAGAAAATGATTTTTTTTTCTCTTAAAACCTATTTTGGGTGAGAACTATATAAAAAAATCAACTGATAAAGTCACAAAAATGTAATCCATTTTGTGAGAAGATCAAATTTTTCAAAATCAAATTAGCAAAAAAACCTGACCTGATTGAGAAAAACAGATGTCATTTTTGGATTTAGCGGTGCAAAATGGTCCTAATTCAGTTGAAAAAACCTAGACAACTTGCAAAAAACATTTTTTTGTAACCCAGTGTAATCGATTATCTTTTATGGTGTGATTATTATTTTTTTTATCCCTGTAGCCCAGATTCTCCAGTCCTCAGTGAGGAATCACATCACATCCCAGAGAGGCCTACAGTTATTAAGGTTGCCCCCCCCAGAGAGGTAATAATGGTAAAAGCAAAACCAATACCTTTAAAAGCCTATTTCTATCTTGAATTTAACGTTCTTGTAGTCTACTTACACCAGCCTTGTATAAAATGCTTTTGTAGCCCACATGGTGCCTGCCTTCAGTATAATACTTTTTGTAGCATTCATACATCTGTTACTGAATGTAACGCCCTTTTTTTTTTTATAGCTGTTTCTCCCATACATTGCTCATTTATGGGGTTGTCTTTACAGTGCATTATTTCACATGAATGTTTACTATCTGTATTTGTAACAAATATCCTCAAGCAACTACAAGACTCCTCATTCAAAGACGACAGTGTTGAAGACAGAGGTTGTACAGTCGTAACTGAGTTCTGACCTGTTGGTCATTTGCCTGGCCTACCCCAGTTTATGGGCATGATGGGGGTATGGCCCATTCAAACTGTAACTGAGTTCTGACCTATTGGTCATTTTTCAGGCCTACCCCAGTTTATGGGCATGATGGGGGTATAGTCCGTTCAAACTGTAACTGAGTTCTGACCTGTTGATCATTTGTCAGGCCTACCCCAGTTTATGGGCATGATGGGGGTATGGCCTGTTCAAACTGTAACTGAGTTCTGACCTGTTGGTCATTTGCCTGGTCAAGTAATGTGATAAAGACTTTGCCAAAAATGTAATAGGTTTTTCTGATTTAACATTAATGTTGTGTTTTCAGTTAAAAGATTGTGGGCTGCAGAGTATCAAGGCAAAGAGGAGGCTGTTGTTGGTCCGTATAAACTATATGATACATCTTTCTGTACATTGTAAGGGACAGAATGGCTGTCTGATGATGTAAGTGCTGACAATTCAAAGTATTTATCAAAGGAAGTATTTTTTTCCCCTATTACTGATTTTTTTTGGTTTGTTTGTTTTTGCTCCACAGGTTATTGATGCATACATTCACATCCTTACTGAAAAACAGTAGGCAAGTTCTGGACATAAAATTATAGTGTTTTCAATGCATTTTTGTAATGTTCTCTGAAGTACAATTTAGTGTTAAACACTTTCTTTTTTTTTTTTTTTAATTCTCTTTATTGAGGTTTTTCATATAGTAACAAAGACGTGTTCATATACAATCATTGCGCTCAATGCAAAGAAAAATGAGAACACGCAGTAAAACAAAAAGCACACAAACAACAGTAAACAATGAGCATCAAAAACCAAACTGAGGACATCATATATCGCCAATCCTAAGTTGTTTACACATTTGCATTATTAAAATAATCAATGAAAGGTTGCCATGTTAAGTGGAATGCATTTAATTTCCCTTTTAATGAAAATTTAATTTTTTCCAGTTGTGTTTCATTACTTCTCTCATTAAGGCTGAATGGGCGGGGGGAGTTTTTTGTTTCCAATTTAATAGGATTAATCTTCGCGCTAGCAACACCACAAAACATATCATATTGTTTTGGTTATTGGAAAGTTCTACAGCAGCCGGCTTCACACCAAACAAAGCAAAAACCGGATCTGGTTTAAGTTGTTTTTTTAAGATTTCGGATAAAGTCTGAAATATCTTGGTCCAGTATATTTTGACACAAGGACAGTTCCAAAACATATGTGCTAGTGAGGCCGGCCCCTGTTTATATCTGTCACAGGAGGGGTTTACCGAGGGAAACATCTTTGATAGTTTCAGCTTTGATAAATGAAGTCTGTGTAGAATCTTGAATTGCAAAAGACCGTGTCTGATGCATACAGAGGAGGAGTGAACTTGTTCTTGGGTTTTTAACCATTGATTGTATTCAATGTCTACACCCAAATCCTCTTGCCAAGCCCTTTTTAAATGATCCAGTGTGGTAGTACAGTCCAACTGTGACAGCATGTTGTGAATTTTAGCTATCGTACCTTTTTTAAAAGGATCAGTCAAAAACAATGTATCAATGTATCCAGTAGGATTAGGAATCCTACTGGATTTCAATCTCTACTGTGACATATCCATTATGGAATCAGGAGGCTGATCAGGAAAGGACGGAAATATAGCTTTTACAAAGCTTCGGAGCTGTAAATATTTGAAAAAGTCTCTTTTATCTATGTTGTAGTGTTCTCGTAGCTGATGGAATGTAGGGAAGACCTTATTTATAAATAAATCTTTTATAGAATTTATTCCTTTGAGATTCCACTGGTAGAATTGGTTTGAAAGGGATGGTGTAAACATGTGGTTATTTATCAATGGAGTTAATAAAGAAGTACTATCCCATCCATGATACTTCCTTATTTGAGACCAGATTGTAATTGTGTGAGAGACTACTGGGTTCTTAAACTTTAACTTAGAAATAGGGAGAGCTGAATAAATATATGCTTGTAATGAGGAAGGATAACAGCTTTGATTCTCCATCCTTGTCCACTTGGTCTCTTGGGTACTGTTATGGAAATGTTCAACTGATAACCCACACACACAAAGAGGAGGAGAGAAAGTTAGAGTTAAAATAAATAAATGCATTTATTGAGAAGTCAATCACAGAGAAACTCTGTAAGTGAAGTCTGATTAAACAAGAGAAAACTAAAGATTATATAGAACCAAATCCAACCCCCTCAAACTATGATGTAATTCCTTACGTACATCGTACCACCCCATACTACTCCTTCTCTGCTCCGTGAAGAGGTCATGATGACCTCTCCACTCTAACCTTGCTTGGATCCAATCTGGAGTGCAGGCGCCATTCTCTATCTACACATTCAGACATTTAGGTGTTTGGGTTTTAACTCAAGGCAAGAACTCCGTTCCTGGGTTGGGGGTGTTACAGAGTGGTAAACATCACACATAATGAATAATGACTCAGCATTAAAAGAAGATGTACTAACAGTATAAAATATAAAGAGTATAAAATATAAAAAGTAAATTTTTCCACCACAGTACAAAGAACACTTTCTTTTTTAATAGGAACCCATTCATCAGCTCTCTGCTGTGACTGCTGGAAGTTTGTTTTCTGGAAGATTTCAGCCGCTTAGAAACGTAATCTATTTGTTTGTTATTATCCAGCTTTATTACTTCACACCAGTAACCTGAATTAACAATAATTTGGTATGAAACCCATTTTTCAGATGAAATTTCCAGTGGAAGATAGGTGGATTTGTCCTGTCAGTGTAGGCGCTCATTGGATTTTAGTGGTTAGTGGCTTTCTTATATTTTCTTCAAACCTATTTCTGGCATGTATTGTGTATATATGCATTTCAGTTGACCTGATGCAACAGAAGTCTATTCTCATAAAAGGGTTTGCTACATACATATGTCATAGTGTGATGGAATAACATGAATCTACTAAACATTTATAGATTGTCAACATGTCAGAAAGGACACTACTACTTGTCGATCCACTGGGTAACGAAGACAAGTATAAACACAAAATCCTATGAAACTGGAGGTAATGACTTTTGAAAGTTTGAACTTTAATAACATAGGTCAAATGTTTAGATGAAAGTACAAAGTTTGAAGCTCTTGTTTTGATTTTTTTTTTTTTTTATTATTATGTATTGGAGATAGACATTCAGCATATAATAAGACTTACATTGTACAAACACAAAAGACAACAAACTGAAAGTGTCACATCAGAGCTCTTGGTCTTTCTTATGTGATGAGAATGTGCCTCATGTATTGCATATGTTTGTTATGCTATTTAAACAATAATTAGGAACTTCTTGAGGATGGCAGGCCGTGATGTCCATGGACATAAATGGAGTGTAAAAACTGTTAACCACAACCACCAGCAATACAGCAGTAGCTGTGGGATTTTGGTGTTAAAGGTAAATATTTTAATTAAGAATGTTTGTAGTTAAGTTTTTGCTCTTTGTTAGCCAGTCGTGTAACTGAATGCCTAAAATGCCATTTTGCAGTTTGCAGAGGACTTTCTTAGCCGTGGAGACATCGAGACCACCCAGACCCATCCTGCTGATGTTTCAAAGGCTCGATGGGATGTAGCATGTGCCCTCCTAGAGGGTGGAGGTCTATAACAAAGAAATCAACCATCATGAAGCCATCCTCTCTCTCTGTCTCTCTAAAAAAAATTGTATTTATCAAATAAAGCTGTCTTTATGTCCTCCTCTCTGTTTCTGTAAATTGGCTTGAGAGTTTGGTTTAAACCAGTGGGAGCTTTATTTAATAGATGTTATGAGCCTGTCGAAATGAGCTTCCTTTACCTATATTCATATAAATAAGTATATAATGGTGTTTCTATAGTGGGAGCTGTATTTAATAGACGTCATGAAAGCCTGTCAAAATGAGCATCCTTTCCCCATATTCATATGAATAAGTAAATAATGGTGTTTTTCTACAGTAGAAACAATTTTTCATTTTCAAATAGGCATGTCGAAACGTAAGGTAGCATGTTTCGACGGGGTAGCGTCAATCGATAGACGTCGCTGTTGAAGTAAGCTACTGGTAGCTTACTTCGACGGAGCAGCTCAACTCGACAGAACACCAGCCCACGGGATGGATTTGTGAAATGCAAAAATTACACCAAAGATATTAACAATCAATGGTGTCAAAATCATTTTAATTCAGGTTCCATATACAGACACATACAGACCAATTAGATTACAAGTGGGTCAGAACCATTAAAATATTATCATTATAACCTATAAATAATGACAACCCCAAATTTTCCCTTTGTTTTTTTGGTGTAAAAAAAGTAAAATTACATGAAAATGTTTACATTACCAAACTCTACTTTTACAAAAAATGTGAATAACCTCAACAAATATGAACAAACGGAAATGTTTCAAGAAAAGTAAATGCAATTTTACCAATATTCTGCCTGTTACTAAATGTTTTTGTGCAATTTTAATGCACATGTGTAAATGATAAACTGATAAACCAAGGTGGAATATTGTTAAAATGCACTTGTTTTTCTTAAGACAATTCAAGTTGTTGATGTTATTCAGATTCTTAAGAAAACTTTGTAGATGTAAACCTGATCATAATCTAATTTTACTTTTTTCACTGTTATTATTTTACTCGTCCGGCCCACTGGAGATCAAACTGGGGTGAATGCGGCCCCTGAACTAAAATGAGTTTGACACCCCTGATTTAGACTGTTAATGTTGACTGAAAAATTAAAATGTTATGCTTCATAACATAATTCATTTTATTGTCTGCCCCACTTGAGATCTTATTGGTCAAATGTGGCCCCTGAACTAAATTGAGTTTGACACTCCTAGTCTAGTAGGTTTGAATAAGGAAGTATGGAAGTTAGAACTACAGAAGCATCTTTGATAAACTGTGACAAATACCTGATTCATTAGTCCGATTGGGTTCTTACTGTCTACTGAAAATATAAAGATTTCCTTTTCTTTTTTTTTCCAGGTAAAAAAAAGTTGATATTTACCTTTTCATGTTTCGTAAAATCTGGACACCTGAATATTATTATGGCATAACGTTACTTTTACTTGAATACAGTTTGTGGCTAAATGTTTAATTCAGATTCAGCTATGGTGGCTTAGTAAACAAGACCAATAATCAGCCAAAAAACATCCCACTTATGATCAGTATGCCTAAGACTCCAGCAGAATAGAAGCAGAAATCCAGTGTCCAAAAAATTATTCTACAAAACAGCCAACTAGACTCCCAATAGGTTACCAGAAGAAATCTCAAGCAGGTGATGTTCACCAGATGGTGTTTTGTTTATAGATTCCTACAGATAGAAAAGCAGTGCCACTACAGTTTATACAGCTGATACGGCAACCTCAGTTTTTAAACTTAATTCATAATATATACACACACACACACACACACACACTATATTGCCAAAAGTATTTGCTCACCCATCCAAATAATCAGAATCAGGTGTTCTAATCACTTCCATGGCCACAGGTGTATAAAATCAAGCACCTAGGCATGCAGACTGCTTTTACAAACATTTGTGAAAGAATGGGTCGCTCTCAGGAGCTCAGTGAATTCCAGCGTGGAACTGTGGTAGGATGCCACCTGTGCAACAAATCCAGTCGTGAAATTTCCTCACTCCTAAATATTCCACAGTCAACTGTCAGCTGTATTATAAGAAAGTGGAAGTGTTTGGGAACGACAGCAACTCAGCCACGAAGTGGTAGGCCACGTAAACTGACGGAGCGGGGTCAGCGGATGCTGAGGCGCATAGTGCGAAGAGGTCGCCAACTTTCTGCAGAGTCAATCGCTACAGACCTCCAAACTTCATATGGCCTTCAGATTAGCTCAAAAACAGTGTGCAGAGAGCTTCATGGAATGGGTTTCCATGGCCGAGCAGCTGCATCCGAGCCATACATCACCAAGTCCAATGCAAAGCGCCGGATGCAGTGGTGTAAAGCATGCCACCACTGGATTCTAGAGCAGTGGAGGCGCGTTCTCTGGAGTGACGAATCGCGCTTCTCCATCTGGCAATTTGATGGACGGGTCTGGGTTTGGCGGTTGCCAGGAGAACGATACTTGTCGGACTGCATTGTGCCAAGCGTAAAGTTTGGTGGAGGGGGGATTATGGTGTGGGGTTGTTTTTCAGGAGCTGGGCTTGGCCCCTTAGTTCCAGTGAAAGGAACTGTGAATGCTTCAGCATACCAAGACATTTTGGACAATTCCATGCTCCCAACTTTGTGGGAACAGTTTGGTGCTGGCCCCTTCCTCTTCCAACATGACTGTGCACCAGTGCACAAAGCAAGGTCCATAAAGACATGGATGACAGAGTCTGGTGTGGATGAACTTGACTGGCCTGCACAGAGTCCTGATCTTCACCCGATAGAACACCTTTGGGATGAATTAGAGCGGAGACTGAGAGCCAGACCTTCTCGTCCAACATCAGTGTGTGACCTCACAAATACGCTTCTGGAAGAATGGTCAAAAATTCCCATGAACACACTCCTAAACCTTGTGGACAGCCTTCCCAGAAGAGTTGAAGCTGTTATGGCTGCAAAGGGTGGACCGACATCATATTGAACCCCATAGACTAGGGATGGGATGTCACTTAAATTCATATGCGAGTCAAGGCAGGTGAGCAAATACTTTAGGCAATATATACAGTACAGGCCAAAAGTTTGGACACACCTTCTCATTCTTTGCATTTTCTTTATTTTCATGACTATTTACATTGTAGATTCTCACTGAAGGCATTAAAACTATGAATGAACACATGTGGAATTATGTACTTAACAAAAAAGTGTGAAATAACTGAAAACATCTCTTATATTCTAGTTTCTTCAAAGTAGCCATCCTTAGCTCTGATGACTGTTTTGCACACTCTTGGCATTCTCTTGATGAGCATCAAGAGGTAGTCACCTGAAATGGTTTCCTAACAGTCTTGAAGAAGTTCCCAGAGATGCTTAGCACTTGTTGGCCCTTTTGCCTTCACTCTGCGGTCCAGCTCACCCCAAACCATGTCGATTGGGTTCAGGTCCGGTGACTGTGGAGGCCAGGTCATCTGGCGCAGCACTCCATCACTCTCCTTCTTGGTCAAATATCTCTCACACAGCCTGGAGGTGTGTTTGGGGTCATTGTCCTGTTGAAACATAAATGATGGTCCAACTAAACGCAAACCGAATGGAATGGCATGTCACTTCAGGATGCTGTGGTAGCCATGCTGAGTCAGGTTGCCTTCAATCTTGAATAAATCCCCAACAGCGTCACCAGCAAAGCACCCCCACACCATCACACCTCC
This sequence comes from Sphaeramia orbicularis, assembly GCF_902148855.1. NCBI lineage: Eukaryota > Metazoa > Chordata > Actinopteri > Kurtiformes > Apogonidae > Sphaeramia > Sphaeramia orbicularis. Next base: position 7,545,786 of record NC_043970.1, on the reverse strand, counting down.
CCCTCCATGCTTCACGGTGAGAACCAGGCATGTAGCATCCATCCGTTCACCTTTTCTGAGTCGCACAAAGACACGGCAGTTGGATCCAAAGATCTCAAATTTGGACTCATCAGACCAAAGCACAGATTTCCACTGGTCTAATGTCCATTCCTTGGGTTTCTTGGCCCAAATAAATCTCTTCTGTTTGTTGCCTCTCCTGAGCAGTGGTTTCCTAGCAGCTATTTGACCATGAAGGCCTGATTCACGCAGTCTCCTCTTAACAGTTGTTGTAGAGATGTGTCTGCTGCTAGAGCTCTGTGTGGTATTCATCTGGTCTCTAATCTGAGCTGCTGTTAATTTGCGATTTCTGAGGCTGGCGACTCAGATGAACTTATCTTCAGCATCAGAGGTGACTCTTGGTCTTCCTTTCCTGGGGCGGTCCTCATGTGAGCCAGTTTCGTTGGAGCGCTTGATGGTTTTTGCGACTGCACTTGGGGACACATTCAAAGTTTTTGAAATTTTCTAGACTGACTGACCTTCATTTCTTAAAGTAATGATGGCCACTCATTTGTCTTTACTTAGCTGATTGGTTCTCACCATAATATGCATTCTAACAGTTGTCCAATAGGGCTGTCAGCTGTGCATCAACCTGACTTCTGCACAACACAACTGATGGTCCCAACCCCATCAATAAGGCAAGAAATTCCACTAAGTAACCCTGACAAGGCACAGCTATGAAGTGAAAATCATTTCAGGTGACTACCTCTTGATGCTCATCAAGAGAATGCCAAGGGTGTGCAAGGCAGTCATCAGAGCTAAGGGTGGCTACTTTGAAGAAACTAGAATATAAGAGATGTTTTCAGTTATTTCACACTTTTTTGTTAAGTACATAATTCCACATGTGTTCATTCATAGTTTTGATGCCTTCAGTGAGAATCTACAATGTAAATAGTCATGAAAATAAAGAAAATGCGAAGAATGAGAAGGTGTGTCCAAACTTTTAGCCTGTACTGTATATATATATATATATATATATATATATATATATACACACACATACAGGGTGGGGAAGCAAAATTTACAATATTTTGAGGCAGGGATTGAAAGACAGTGTATGACCAATTAGTTTATTGAAAGTCATGAGAATTTATTTGCCACAGGAAAATTTACATAATAGAAAATGTTTTTATTCTATGTGTCCTCCTCCTTTCTCAATAACTGCCTTCACATGCTTCCTGAAACTTGCGCAAGTGTTCCTCAAATATTTGGGTGACAACTTCTCCCATTCTTCTTTAATAGTATCTTCCAGACTTTCTCGTAATAGTTTTGCTCATAGTCATTCTCTTCTTTACATTATAAACAGTCTTTATGGACACTCCAACTATTTTTGAAATCTCCTTTGGTGTGACGAGTGCATTCAGCAAATCACACACTCTTTGATGTTTGCTTTCCTGATTACTTATATGGGCAAAAGTTTCTGAAAAGGTATGGATAATAGTGTTAGGTATGATTATGACATCAATATATGTTTGGTTTCAAAACAATTGACATAGTGCCTGCTGAGGAAAAACAACTAAATGTTCATTGTAAATTTTGCTTCCCCACCCTGCATATATCTATCTATCTATCTATCTATCTATCTATCTATCTGTCTCTATCTATCTATCTATATCTATATCTATATATATATCTATCTATATATCTATATATATATATATATCTATATATCTATATCTATATCTATATATCTATATATATATATATATCTATATATATATCTATATATATATATATATATATATATATATATATATATATATATATATATATAAAGGGTGTCCTAAAAAATGTATACACACTTTAAATAATTGTAAAGTACATGTTTATTAAAATTCTTTTGATTTTCAAAATGTAATAGAATTTACAAACATCCCTTTATTGTTTTGTCACCGCCTGTTCTCAAACTGACGTCCGTTCTGGTCCAGACACTGCTGACAATGCGACGCAATGGAGTCGCATACATAACAAAACTATTCCCTTGGTACTCACGTTTAATGGCTGCTCTCAATTCAGCGACTGTTGCAGGTCTCATAGGTATCCCCATAAAAAAAAGTTTAGTGGTGTGAGGTCTGCTGAACTTGCCAAACAGGTAGATTGGATGGAGGGGTTTTGTTGAATACCCTCTGTGTTCACCAGACCTCACACCACTAGACTTTTTTTTTTTTTATGGGGATACCTGAAGAATTGACTATGGAGTTTTTAATTAGCAGGCTATCCACACTAGGGCTGCACCAACTAGTCATCTAGATGGCAAATAGTCAATGACACAATTAGTTAACGTCTAATTTAGTCAACAGTTAGTTATTGACAACATGCACCTTTGTTTCAGGAATTTTTTTTAAAATTTTATTGCTGATTGTGATTCTTGAGTATTAAGTTGTTTGTTAGGCACTGTAATTTTTATGTATTAAATTCACTTTTGTTTAAGGGGGAAAAGTACTTGATTGCTGCTTCCAATATTTCTTGAATATTGAAGTGAATATTTAGAAAGAATGCATAACTTTGTTATGCATTCTGTCTTGCAATGAATGCTCTTATTAGAAAAAAAAAAAAAACTTTATTAGCCATTGCCATATTTTATTGCTACAATAAAAATGAATGAGCCAGTTATTGGTTTTTTTTTGTGTTTTTTTTTCGTTTATTTGCAGTTCATAATCTGACCAGTTGACTACTGAGGGCCGGATCTACTAAGATCCCAATTTGCTTGTAGTAATTTGCTTGCACAATCTAGAATTTTGCGTGTGGGGTGTGACCACGGTTTGCGGGTGATTTACCAAGATTGCTTGCACAAATTACAACAGGTGCAAAGTCTTGCAGACCACCCTATTTAAATGAGGGTTTTGCGTGCGCTACTGGAGACAATACCCTGGAAAAACTGCTGTGGGATAAACCAGCACTAATGAGAACAGTGTGCTGAATGATCCAGAGGCGGGGAAATGTAACGTTGGAGGAGTTTTGTCATAGAAAGTATTGCATGACTCAGTCATTCATTCATTTATCTTTCATTTTACAAGTGTGTGTGAGTGTGTGTGTGTGTGTGTGTGTGTGTGTGCATGCGTGCGCGGGGTGGGTGGGGGGTTGTATTTGGATAGAATGACTGTCAGGCGCACATCATTTTGTCACACTGTAGCCCAGGGGTCTCAACCTCTCGGCCACAGTATGTGAATTTATGCCCCCCCACTTGATACCAAAGATTAATGTTAGTGCAGCCTACAAGTTTTTTCTCACAGCATCTATTTTTTGTGGGGGACTTTATTTAAAAAGTAATTATTTATAGCTACTTGTGTTCCCTTTCATTAATGTTGATGTTCGGAATTCTGACGCCCGTGAACGCACCTCGCATATGCGCGATTAGTGAAGGACAAGTAAGTGACATAAACATGTATCCTGTCCCAGTCATGGCTTTTTCAAAACCTACCATGAAGAGAAAGATTAGCGACGAGCACAGACAATTCAAGGAGAAGTGGGAGATGGAATATTTTTTTTGTTGAGCACAGGGGGACCCCGACTGTCTGATATACACAGAAAAAGTTGCCGTGTGCAAAGAATACAACATCAAACATCATTATTGAACTCGGCATGATGAGCATCTTCAAGACATATTGAGGGTCTCAACTGCTTTCTCCTTCAAGCCAAATGTGGCTCATCTGTGCAGGAGGAAGAACTGACAGACGTCTGGTAGCAACAAGTAATCAATGGAAGCCTGTTCTGAAGAAATGTTCCTGTTCAGAAGAAGCATTTGTGTTCAGAAGTGTTGTTGTGGAGTACTTGATGCAGCCCAGCCTCACCCAGACTCTACCTCCGGCAGCCCCCAGGTAAATTGAGTTTGAGACCCCTGCTGTAGCCGAATGTTGGTGCGTTCTTTTTATCACAATCATATTTTTTCTTCCATCACTCCAAAAATGTTCACGAGGGTGAAAAATATGTTCTCTGCATCTGGTTTCATCATTTCTTTGTCTCCTAACCGCAGCGACATGTGCGCACTTACGCATCCAAACCATTTGCACCTCCTTTTGAGACATGTTAAATATAGACGCAGTTTCTATGAGCAAAATTGCTTTTGGGTTTGATAAATCACTTTGCGTGTGCTAAATTAATATGTTTACATTTTCTCCTCCCACAACACGCACAACTGCGTGTGAATGCCCCATATTGCATATTCATTGAGGCAAACGTACTAACTGGATGCAGACGCGCCATTTTGCACCTTTGAAAGACGCAACCCTTATTGCACAGTTAGTAAATCAGTTTGTACATTTTTTTGCGTGTGCAATGAGTTTGCACATGTTTTAATACGCGCAAACCTTCGATAGATCCGGCTCTGAAAGTCAGTTACAGCCCTAATACACAGACACACATAAAAAAAAAACTATTATCTGATCACATAGAAAAGTTTCCCCTTCGATAAGTACATACCCTCAAAACAGCCAATGTTGAGAAGTCTGTATTCTGTCATGGAAGTTTCTAGCACTCTGGACACAATTTGAATTAAAACACAAGTCACTCAGTTGGGCTTAAACCAAGAATATTTTTTACATATGCAAAGATATATTGAGACAACAGACCACACTTCTAGAGTCTTGCTTGCTGCTGCCAGCTTGGTACAGAAGCGTGAGGGTTTTTAAACAATAGGTCATCACCATGAAAGGTCAATTGTTCGTGGCCAGTTTTACTTTTCACCTCTGCATGCATTATCCTTTTTTTTTTTACAGTGACCCTCACTATATTGACCACAGCAGAATGAGAACCTTAACATGTAACATTGCAATTCCCTTCTCAATTTCATAACTTTAACAACACTTTTGACAAAAGCTTGGTAGTCAATGTCTGAAGCTCAGGCTGGGGAATACAATGAGTACATTAAAGTGGGAGGGGGGATTATTCCTTCCTTAATAAACTTTAAAAGTTACCACTTGGAGTCAAACAAAAAGCTGATTTTAGCTGAAATGTATACACACTTTTCTTCTTTGTTTTCAATTTGCATTGTGTTAAGATTTTCCTAATGGTGTTTTAGTGTTAATTTTAGTTAAATATGCCTCTTCTCACTTACCCAAAAGAAAAACTGAGTCTAGTACTCCAAGTCTTCTGAATATATCTAGGATCAATAAGGGCTGATAGTTTTTCTCTGCAGATGTGAAAAAAGTCACATTTTAAAACCAAAAATCTTATGTAAGAAATCATAACTGTATTGACCAGTTACACTGGAAAACAAGAAAAGACCCACAAGTGATTGTAATTTAACCTTTTTTGATTTGAAGTTTAATGTTAATTCCATGCTGTGTTTCAGTAAGAATACAGATGGTACTTGTGGCTCCACTGAGAATATCCAGTAGTACAAATCAGATTCACGTTACACAAACAGAAGGAAAAAGATGAAACGAGCAGATGAGGAGGAAGAAGAGGAGGAAACCTGAATGAGTCGAAGGAAAGCAAAAAAAGAGGATACAGCATGTCTCTATTCCCCAGACTGGTTTTATATAAGTGGCAATGCAAAACTGTCTTGCATTACTATCAATGGGTGTGGAGCCTTCACTTCTGCTAAAAAAGCCAACCTATCTGCCATTAGCAAATCACTAAAGCCTCAAAGCACAACACTTGGTCCAGGGGTGGACAGGAATATAGAGGTAAGAGTGATGCTTGGACAAGAAGGACAAGGCCAAGGTGGGGGGACATTCTGCTGTTTTGTCATTACAAAAAAAAGGGGGAAAAAAGAAAAAGAAAAAGCCAGTGATGTGTTGAAAGAGCAGATCTGGTAACCACAAAGTAAACAGGGCACTTGGTTCTTCCTAAAAGCTTTAACAAGTCCCTTTTAAATATTCTGTCACTGAATTCTTGATGCCCCCCCCCCCCCCAACGGAAGTATGGATATTTGTTGTCAACATACATACACGGGGGAAAAAAACAACCAGCAATGTCTTTAAATAAACTCTTGCATATGTGTTTCAATTCAGGCAAGCACACTTGGCAACAGATGAAAACAGCAAAAGTGAAGCAAAATAAAAATGTAAAGAGGACATGGAACTTACAGGACAAAAAGACTCATTCAATAAAAAGGAAAAAGTTGAAATCCCCCATGGTGTTTGAAATGAGCGACCAGTGCAACAGGTCCTGAGAACTATGGAGATGACGTGCTAACAGAGAGAAAAAGTGAGAGACGACAGATGGAGAACAGAGGAGAGTGGGCTGAAAGAGAATCCCACAGAGATGAGTGGGACTGGGGACAGAGGAGGAGGGGGACGGCTTGTCTTTTCCCTCACTGGGCCTCGTCCTCTGCATCTTGCAGTGCTTCTTTGTTCTGTTCTTCACCTGAGCGATGGAAACAAAGGAAGAACACAATATGAGATGGACTAAAAAGTATTTGCTCTGATGAAACTCAACAGCACATAGACTAGATCCCATTTGTGATGACAGCAGAGCACACAAACATTTTTGCATCAAAATTCTCAGTCTGGGACCTGACCCTGGATCAATGAGGTCACTGATTCCAACTCCTAAGCTAGGAAAGTATCCATTATTTGTCCTAAAAGTTGCTAGAAGTTGCTAAATGACATCATCACCTAACTTGCATAATTGTAAGTGTGCATGTAACAGTAATGAGTGATGTAGGAGAGAAGAATGTGTGAGACAAAAAGTGAGTATAGGTAAGTTTGGAACTACAAATGAACTATTCACTGATAACTCTTATTTTTTATTAATGTCCCAATTCCAATCGTCCTCCTTTATCTGGGCTTGTGCAAAGTCACCCAAAGCAGACACTCTGGAGTATCGAGGACCATATTTAGTAATATATGCAGAAACATAAAAATAGCTCAATACATAAATTCAAAGGCCAATACGTGACACAAAAGAAAATTAAAAGGCATTTTCTATGAAGTTATCTGTAAAATGTGACAAAAATGGTTATTTTTATTCTCATTTCTAATGGTTTCAATTCAGTTTTGTGTTAAAAACCCTAGTTATTTACGTTAACATGTCATTTTCCGTACCATTTATTGATTTATTCTGTCCTCATTTAAATTTTTCCTTGTTAAATTTTTATCCCTGCATTTATGTTTGCATTGTTTTCTATCTTGAGCTCTTTAACTTAAGACTTGGCCCCCACAGAGTCGGGCGCACTTGACTCCATGGACATCCGTGCACATCAACCTGTTTTTAAATGTGAAATTGGTACACTTGACTATGAAACCTCAAATGTATGCAGACGGTACGTGCAACAGTATGCTCGATGTGAGTCCTCCACATACAGGTCCATCACATTGTACTCTTAGAATAGCGTATGTCAACACTACAAACCTGTTCAATTAGCTGAAAAGACTAGAACTAGAAGACCAGCCACACCACAGCCAGAGGTAACAGGTAGAATTAAACTAAAGCAAACAACTTTAACCCAAGCATTTAGTAAAGAAGAGTAGCAAGTGAGTTCCACATTGATCCTTTTTTGGAGTGCTTGGATAATTCTTCTTCTCATTTTGGACTTCTTCCTCCATTCAAGAGCACCCAATATACTGATAAGCTACCAGTTGAAAAACCAGAGCTACCAGCCACCTGTTGTGGAAACCTGAAGGATTATTTGAAACGGGCGTTTCTTCATTGATATTTTGTTCTGTATTTTTTATTTTTTTTTTTTACTTTTCATGTCTATTGACAGCTACCTCAAAAACCAAGTACAGTTTAGTTTTTATGTTCAAGAGTGCACTAAATCAGTGCTGTTTACATTTTAGCATGTTTATGTTCTTGGCACATGTTGTAAAATTGCGCAAACTAAATCAAAATGTTCTGGAAGGTTCTTGGGGCTAAATTATTTTTTTCTTTTAGGGCTACGTTTTACGCAGATAAACTGTTTGGTTGCACTGTTCAGAAACTTGCAAATTAGTTTCAAAGATCAGTGTAAAGAATTGTGATAAAATCGAGATTGTGATTTTATTTTTTAAAAATCGTGATGTGATATTTTTGCCACATCACCCACCTCTATCTAAAGCCATTTATTCTTCACACCCCCGGTGTGTAAAGGCCCTGAGTCTGGCATGTTGCATGTCTCTCTTTGTCACTGCAAAGAATAAATCCACTTTACAGAACAAATGCACAGTATGAGTCATGTGTTCTACTTCCTCTGCTGAAATGTGACCTTCATTGCACCTCAGCTGTATACTACATATGATCTAGGCCAGGGTCATTTAACAGGCGGTCCACAGGCCAGAACTGGTCCATCAATCAAATTGGACTGGCAGCCCCTCTGCCCACACATAGTAAATAAAGAGTTTAACAGCCGCTAAACCATAGTGTTTCCTGTGGAATTGATCTGTTGGTGTGGCGGTGTGCACACACATGTGCGTTTCGATCAGTACCCACATGTACGTCACTTTCCATCCTACGTATAATACTATGGGGGTATGAGGCGGTTCACTCCATGCCCCCCGCAGAAGTGAAAGTGAAGCTTTATGCTCATTTATCTTTGCCCTACCTCCTGAAGTGTCACAAACTTTCATTTGAGGGGGCAGGATGTTTGTCCTGGCCTATCATATATTATACATATGTATAATAAGTCTAATGCGACGGTGATGATTTTTACCTACGCCAAGGAGATTATGTTTTTGTCGGCATTGGTTTGTCTGTCTGTCCGTGTGCAAGATAACTCAAAAAGTTATGGATGGATTTGGATGAAAATTTCAGTAAATGTTGATACTGGCACAAGGAACAAATGATAAAATTTTGGTGGTGATTGGGGGGGGGGCACTGATCTGCTTTGGCGGAGGTCTGCGCTCTCCGAGTGCTTTTCTAGTTTTTGTATGAAATGTTTGGTGTGGCGGCATCGATTTTGCCATGGCACACAGAAGTGCTGTGTTAAAGGGGCTACTAATTCAGATAGTTGAATTCTTAAGTTTGATCACATATTAGTCAGTAGTAGTTAGGATTCCTTTGTGTCACTGGCCAGTCGTAAAGTTATTAGGATAGGTCACATCTGGGTCAACATACTAAACTGACAGATTTATGATCACAGGACTTATTTTCTACCTTAGGCACACTTTTAAATACACATGGTCACAGATGATCGTAAACAACAAGAGATAAGAGGAGAACACTGTCAATATGGGGTTTTACATAGTTGAGGTATCACATCTGCTTGACTTTAGAGTCAGATGACACCAGTCCATTTTCTGTGACCCAGCCCACCTAGCACAAGGGGGTCAGCCCATAGTTTGAAGATCAGTTTACAAGGATTATAAAAGTGATGTGCATTGGAATGTCTGGATCCACTTCCCTGCTTGGGGTGTGGCTCCTCAGCTGAGTTATATTTTGTTTGTGATCAGATCAAGTCAATAATTAAATTTATGAAAATGAGACCAAAAAGAATCTGGACTTATTCTTGGAGCTTTCAACAAAAGAACACGCTAACAACATTGTGGGTGAACATAAGTGTGGAACACTTCGGGTGTGTCCCACCAATCAGTGTTCTTCAGCACAGAGCCTCACACCTCAAAAATTCTGAGTATTCTGAAAATTGTCTGATCTCAGGTGAAGGTATATACCTGTGATGTACTGTAAAGCCTCATTTAAGTCTTTCCCTGCCACTGACGAGATATTCTGTCAATTGCTTCCCAACGCTTCCCCGCCAATGACAAGATTTTCCATCAATTCATGTTTCCACTGTTATACTGTAGTTGGAGCCATTGCGGATCATGTTAATTACTTTCCTTAATCCAAAAACAAAGAAAAGTGTAGCTTTCCCAGAAAAATGAAGGACCGGTTGTAAAGTTTTCAAACTGGAATCACTGGTATCCTATAGCAACGAATACAGCACCTTTCACTTTGAATGAGGAAATTCTGGCATCCGTGGGAACCACGTGCAGTTTCAAAAGCCTTAAAGATTATGGAGACGGACTCCGACAATTCAAGGTATGATAAACCTTCAGAAGAACCTTTTAGACACAGCAGCGGAGAAATAGGAGGTGAGGGACACTGACACGGGAAACAGAGCTGCACGCGTACGACATGGAGATGAGGGAGATGGGGGGCGGGACAGAGATAATCAAAGACAGGAGGAAGAGAAAATACCCCTTTTCTACCTCACTGATTCCAGGGCTGGTTTGGAACCGGTGCCTGACTTAGCACCAGTTCTTTGTGTTTCCACCACCCAAACCGGTTCCATAGTGATTCTAAACAGCTTCCAGGCAGGCGTCAACTTTGAGCTGGGCTAAACCGGGGCCAGACTAAGAACCGATGGCGTGACCCCATTCATCATCAGTGGGTGGGGATTACAGACCCAAACGGAACAGCAAAAGCTATGAATCAGCATTTTTAAAACTACAACTAGTGGGGTTTTAGTTTAGTTTTTAGAGAAAGAGTTATAGGCAACAAAAACAAGCAGCAGTGGACAGAGGAGGAGACCCAATGCTTTTTCTGACACTGTGGGCTTCATCTGAAGTCCAAGATAACTTGGAGTGGGCCTCTCGCACAAAGCTCGTGTTCGAAAAAATATAAAGAGAGATGGCTACAACTGGACCCTTAGACCAGCCTCTAAAACTAAAGAAGTTAGAGATGGACTACAGGGACCGGAAAAAACAGCTTGGATGCAGCGAACGACCAAAAAGAATCCCACATTTGGACCTGCTGGACTCTGTTTTAGGGGACCGGTGAATCAGACTACAGGTGCACTGAAGTTGGACACAGCAGACATGGAGTCTGTGGTTCAAACAGTGGTAAACAACACTGATAAGTTTTGTTTCTCAAACACATGGTTAATGGCTCAGTCAACTTTAGAGATTAAAGTGAGCTACAAATGTTACAGATGTTAAAACGCTAGCCACTGGTATGCTAACAATAACATTTCAATGTTGTCTCCGAAACGCTGTTTCCTCAGTGGGTTGATAAAAGGCAGAACTGAACTGAGTAGTTAACTGAACCATGTTCCAGTAGACAGGGTTATTGTCCACACTGGGGAGAACATGTCAAATTAAAGCACGGTTTCTTTGTTTTTGTTCTTTACAGTTGTTGCCCATGGACGAGGAGGCAGATTCACAGCAACAGTACCTGGACTTTTCTTCCCTTTTGCAAAGTTTTTAAAGCATTTTTTTTTATTTGAGCCTATTTATTTTTTACTTCAGTGTGAATAAACCAATTTGAAATGCATAAAAGTTAATTTTGTCCGTGTTTTCCTATGCCTCGCATAAATTTGGGTAATAGTACCGCTTTGCTGACCTCACTAATTATTTGTTTACAGACTATCCATGCATTATGTTTCTACGTATGTCATATGGAAGCCCACATATTTATGTTTATCACAAATCCCACAGAGTGAATATTTGTGTTTTTTGCCTGTGGATTGCAATATAGGCTTGTAAACACAATAGCAGCGCTTGCTTCTGGGCAAGCATCTCCCACCCCAGACCCAGTCACGTGAACATGTTTTACGCTGACGTAATGACGCGGCTCTGACTTGGCTCCGCTTGGCTCTTGGCCTATGGAAAAGCAAACTGGTTCTTTGGAGGCACCAGGTTGGAACCAGTTAAGCACTGGCTCTAGCACCGGCACCGAAGTAGCACCAGGTTCTTTTTGGTGGAAAAGGGATAAGAGACATTTATAGTGGACATTCAAGGAGAAGGCCGATAACCAGATGTGGAAAAGACAACGGACACCTAGCATTTTTAAACAGATTTCAGATTATGACTATGGACACACAGCAGATTCAACACAGGTGTCATTCGCATCTGCCTAACATGGTGACAGAGGTAATACACCATTTTATTTGGCTTTTGTATGAAAAAATACATATATTCATAAATAGATATATAACTACATGTCCATATACTGTAATTTTTTACAGATCAAATACAGCAGGTGGTCCAACAGGAGGACATGGTCCAACAGGAGGATATGGTGCAGCCAAGAAAAGGCCAAAAATATACAGTATTTAGTGCATTTGTTTCTTGTTTTTGTTGAAAATGAGGAATATGGAAGTGTTTATATGAAAAAGCCAATCTAATATGTGGAAGACTCATAATTGATATATGTAAATGTGTAAAGTTTATAAGGAACCTGGAGCTTTAAGAGATGTTTGGTGTAAAGTTTGATGTGGTTTCCCCTAACATTTAGTGGAATGTTAGGATATCTTAGCACTGTTTATTATAATTGCTGTTACTATTTTATTTTGTGATTTTGAACACAGTGTTACTGTTTGTAAATTAGAAAGAGTCAAACATGTAAATAGGATATCAGTTTTATCTTGAAAATCAATCTTTTAAAAAAAAAGGAAGTTTTCTCAGTTTTTTGCTCAAAATGTATTTTTTTCCGGAAAATTACCAATATTCAAATGTCTATACCTCACGAATGAATGAAGATAGAATACAATAGTTTTTTGTGTATAAAATCTGACAAATATTATTTAAAGCGGAGTATTTGTGTTTTTTGGGGTGTTTTACCGTCTCCCTGCACATCTGAGGTCCATAGTGTCAAGTTGTCACGTAGCAACTGCATGATAAGTGTTGAGTCCTTATAACTCTCCTCACTCAGTGTGTCCAGTTCTGCAATAGCATTGTCGAATGCTGCCTTCGCCAACCTGTCAACAGAGCACACAAGAAAATACAGTCAGTTGGAGGATAAATCCAATGCTGCTACCTGTATTTCACTATGTGAAACACTCAAGTGCACACAGACTAAGGGTTTGTGCACAGATGGAAATGATCGACTCATTTTACATGACAAAACCATGAATCTATTCTATCACAGCAGTTTGCTGAAGGTCACACACCTCGCTCCATAAGCTTTGCAATAAATATAAAAACACCAAAAAATACATTTAATACACAGAAAACCAGTATTAACACTTTCAGTGCCATGGGCCGATTAAATCGGCTTTACGAAAACAACCTGTAAAGTGCCACGGGCCGATCAGATCGGCTTTGGAGAACACGCCATATTTGTGTACAAACAAACCATCCACCCCCATTTCTTTCTCACATTTCGATGACGTTCTTTCTGTGTCCCCCTTTTGAGACCAAGCAGACGGGAATTTGAGGTCACGCGACCGAATAATATTGTTATATCTTTTTAATGTTTCTTATTCTCCGGTGTTTCATCAGAGGGAGCCCTCCATGCCGGGGGGCGGCTGTGGACTCCGGGGGCTGTGGCGCCTTCTCTCACTGGGGTCCGCTCCTTTCTGGTGGGTGGGGGTCCCAGTTGGCCCTCTCCCACTAGTTGGGATGCGGGGCTGTGTTGCTGGTGCCTGGTTGCCGGGGTCGGCGGCTGCCTCCTGGTCCGGATGGCTCCCTGAGACAGCGCCTCCTAAATTGGTGTTTTACTTTTACTTGAACATTTTTGTTCTGGTCTACCCGTGCTCAGTCAGTCTTCTTAAGTATGTGTGAGCTTGTGGGTTTGCATGTATGTGTGTGTGTGTGTGTGTGTGTGTGTGTGTGTGTGTGCGGGTGAGTGGGTGGGTGTGGGTGGGGGGCGGTACTGATTTTTAAACTGATATGTAGAGCACTTTGTGCTACAGTTTTTAATGTATGAAAAGTGCTATATAAATAAAGATTATTATTATTATTATTATTATTATTATTATAAATTATGCAAATTACGATCAATAATGAATCGGCTGCGTCCGGTGCGTTTTGGATCTAATCAGCAATCGGTCGGATGTTCCCGAGCGGTTTCCTGCAGGATTCTTCAAATATTATAAAAACGACGCGGAATACTGAAAAACGTCCAAATTCTGTGGCACTTTTAAGGCTTATTAGCCCCTTAACTGTCTGGCACTTAAAGAGTTAATGCCGCAAGCGGCATCTAAAGGCCCTCGCCACGGACACGTCCAGTAGAAGTATGTCCATCGTTCAGCAGGTGGCGCTCTAGCACCAAATTTCAATGTCTTCTGATGAATGGGTGTAGGCCTGGGAGATTGACAACTGATTCAAATTTGAGGCAGATCTTTGTTCGTATGTCCACACAAAAGAAATTTTTGTATAAGTAAATCTGTAGGGGGCGCTATGCAGCTAAAATTAAATTTCTTCCGTCGAATGGGTGTAGGCCTGCGAGATGTACCACTGAGTCAAATTTGAGCCAAATCGGTGTTCGTATGTCCGAATTAATGCAATTTTCGTGAAGGTAAATTTGTAGGGGGCGCTATTGAGCGATATGGCATTTTCTTTTGATAAATGGGTGTAGGCCTGGGAGATTGACAACTGATTCAAATTTGAGCCAAATTGGTGTTCGTATGTCTGAAGTGAAGTAATTTTCGTAAAGGTAAAATTGTAGGGGGCGCTATAGCTCCAAATTTCCAAGTTTTCTGATAAATGGGTGTAGGCCTGAGAGATAGACGTCTGAGACAAATTTGAGCCAAATTGGTGTTCGTATGTCCGAACTGAAGCAATTTTAATAAAAAATTTTTTTTTAAAAACTTGCAGGGGGCGCTGTAGTGCAAAATTTCAGTTTCTTTTGACAAGTAGGTGTAGGCCTGGGAGACAGATGTCTGAGTCAAATTTGAGCCAAATCGGTGTTCGTATGTCCGAACTGATGTCATTTTTGTAAATGTACATTTGTAGGGGGCGCTATAGTGCGAAATTTCTATTTCTTTTAATGCATGGCTGTAGACCTGGGAGATGGACGTCTGTACACCAATTTTGAGCTCATTCTGCCAAACGGCCAAGGAGGAGATAGTTAAAATACGACATCAGCGAAAACGCTGACTCAGCATTTTGGAAATTTCAATCCAATATGGCCGACTAAGGGTTGGTTTTGGGGCGTGGCCATAATATTTTTTGTTTGTCTCCTCATGATGAATCTGTGTACCGATTTTCGTGGCTCTACGACAAACTTCACATTGGACGTGCTCCCATTGCCGTAATGCATTTCCACTTTTAGAGGGGGCGCTGCAGCAACATTTCTTTACTGAAATCTATGAAACCTATATGCAAATTCAATTTCTCGCACTTCTGAATTTTGGGCAAAATTTGGTGAGTTTTCGTAAATGTTCAGGGGGTCAAATTTGAGCTCAAAGAGCAGGAGAAGAAAAAATAAAATAAAATAAGAATCTGAGCAAGAACAATATAGCCGTTTCTATGGCAACCACATATTGGGCCTTATTTGAAAGCTCTCGAGCTCCCCCACATGTCTGTGGGGTCAGATGTCACGTGTCCTGCACTTACACCCACGTGACTGACCCCGAGTGGGCATATCCCATTGACTCCCATTCATTCTGAGCAGGTGTAAATATGCGATTTGTGCATGTCATGTACATCTTCGGAAAGGTCTCAGTGCCGTGACTGTGAATATGTGTGAGAGTGGCGACAGTGGTGAAAGGTGACCGTGTCACTGGCAATTTCGTCCCCATGCGCCCACTGCAGACTCAATAGGCCCTGCGCCGGCTTTACTCGGCTCGGGCCTAAAAAAATAAAAATATTAATAATCTGAGCAAGAACAATATAGCTGTTTCCGTGGCAACCACATATTTGGCCTTATTTGAAAGCTCTCGAGCTCCCCCACATGTCTGTGGGGTCAGATGTCACGTGTCGTCCACTTACACACACGTGACTGACCCCGAGTGGGCGTGGCCCATTGACTCCCATTCATTCTGAGCAGGTGTAAATATGTGATTTGTGCACGTCATGTACATCTTCGGAAAGGTCTGAGTGCCGTGAATGTGGATATGTGTGAGAGTGGCGACAGTGGCGAAAGGTGACCGCGTCACTGGCGATTTTGTCCCCATGCGCCCACTGCAGACTCAATAGGCCCTGCGCCTGCTTTACTCGGCTCGGGCCTAAATACACAATTAAAGAGGGAAGATAGTTCCAGCACTGGTACACCTACCAAACATTGTAGAGAAAACTTTTCCAATACAACTGAAGGTGCTATTGTAGAAAATACACATATAGAGTGTATAAAGTATGACCAGACTAGAGACTTTCAGAAAGAAATTTGCATTTTACAGTTAAAAACTAATGTAAGATAAAATGTTTATAAAGCACCATTTTTGTGTCAAGTTCTTTCTGGATTTGCACTTGGAGATTGTGTTCAGCATTAAAATGTTTAAAAACTACTGTTTTCTTTTATTTACATAAAAGTTGAATTCTTCATGCATGTATGAACAAAAAAATGCACTACAACTTAAGAATAAAAGTATAAATATATTTACCAGCTGCTGTTTGCATGTGTAGGTTAAATATATATATATTAAAAAAAATATGAACAGTGGAATTAAAAAATTATACATATTCCAGTTTGAAATACATTTTCCAAGTTTATCCTGCCCTTACTCTTTGTGTAAGGACAAACGTGGCCCCCAGCCAATTTCAGTTTGAGACCCCTGTTCTAAAGTTTGCCCACAGCTCATTTTCCACCAGATTCCCAGGATCATTTTTTCCCCAAGAACTTGTTCACCTGGGTAAAAGAATTCCTAGCAATCTGTGTGGTTTGCGTTTCCAACCACAATGCAAAGTTTCTAAGGCTGTATTCAAATCAGGCTTGGCTGACTCAAAGTCCCACTGAATTTCATTTGAGTGTATTTGGCTAATACGTTGGACGAGGTCCTGGCTATTTTGAGTGTTATTAAGCAGATACGCTCTTCAGCGAATTCAGGTGGACAGGCAGATGATTGCAATGAACTTGGCAGGATTGAGATAAATACGCTCAGTTAAAATTGAGCCAAGTCGACCTCATCATAAATCTGCTTCTCGTAGCTTCTCCTCTTTGTTGTTTTCCAGATGATCAAAACTTAAATGAAGTGAAACTTGTAGAAATGGAATAAACAACTGTGTAACCATACACTGGCTACAGTGGGTGAAAGCAAGCATGGAAACTAGAGCATGACCAATATGGGAATTTTGGGGCCGATACCGATTTTGGGGGCTAAAAAAAGCAGATATCTAATATATCAGCTGATATATGAAATAAGAACATTGATATACATAAGGTATATACTGTACATGGGTATGGTCAATGGGTATTTGCAAACAGCTCAAAAGAAAATGCTGAAGCAAACATTAAAGTGAAAAACAAAAGTTGACTATAAATAAAATTAGAAATACTCAAAGCATGAATCACATTACTAGAATTAATACAAGGGAATAAACTAGATATTATTGTAACAATGTAGCTGCTTTCTAAGCATGCAATACATAAAAGTACAACTAAATGGAATCTTTTCAAAATAATTTTAATAAAGACATTAAGTTGTGAATTTATGAGCCCCGGTAAATCCTGCACGCAGTATGAAGTGAAGTTGGATGCTGTATAGTAGTCTTATATTAATGGCGGACATGGACGTTAACAGTTGCATATATCTTTATTTCACAAAGATGCAACTTACACAACTTTAAAACTGTATAATAGTCTTATATTAAATAATGGTGGACATGGTAATTTACAGTCGCATATATTTTTGTTTATTTCACAGAGATGCAACTTACATGATGTTAAAATGGTGTAATACGCTCTCTAAAACTTGCGTGAAAAAAAACTAGAATGCTCTCCTTGACATGCCCTAACAGTGTGTTTCCACAAGGACATTGTCATGAGGCACTAAAGTGTAGTGCAGGGGTCACCAACACGGTGCCCGCGGGCACCAGGTCGCCCGCAGGGACCACGCGGGTCGCCCGCAGGCCTGTTCTAAAAATAGAACTAGTTCAGGGTTCTCCAACACGTTGCTCGCGATCTTCCGGTGGCTCTCCAAGGGTCACTAATATAAGAACACAAAGTTGATTCGTCATTTGGTAGAACAGGTCTAAATTTCCACCCAATCAAAATTACAAGTGTCCTGCCCCCCCCCGCTCCCAAGATGAAACAGTCAACTAGCTGTCAATCAAACTTTAGCACTGGTTTGGTGCCTGTCATTGGAGAGGGGCGGGGCCCAGGATGAGCCAGATGCCAGGCAGGTAGTGGGTTCAGCCCCGCAACGATGTCGGCCAAATATAGTCAGGGAGTTATTTTCACCAACGATGAGGCACGGACTTCTGTTTGACAAATGTGAAAGACAAGTGTGTGTGTGTGTGTGTGAGATCTGTGGCGCGTTCTGGAAGTCAGTAAAAGATGCAACGTGGAGCGGAATTTCACCAAAGTTCACAGCAACTTTTCTGGAGATTCTCCAGTGGGAATCAGCCTCTGTAAAGAGAAGGTAAAAGAGCTGAAAACTAAAGTCCAAAAACAACAGTCCATGTTCACTAAACTGACCAAGGCCAGTGCTTCAACAGAGGCATCAGTAAAGGGGGTCACATCCTGGACAAGCGCAAACATATGTGCACTATCTGCGCATGCGCTCAGACAGCTGGAGTCGGACCTGAACAGGTGCCTCTGCGTTTGACTCCAGTGTGATGACTGTAGAAGTGACGGGGATGGTGGATTTATGTGCACAAAGTTCTGGTTTTAATTAATATGTTTTGACAGCATATGTGAATTTAGAAAAGGTCAAATCCTTCAGAAATACAGCAGCACATGTTGAAGTTTTATTGTGTGAGTGACAACGTTCCTTTTCACAATTTCAAAGTATTAAAAATGCACATACAGGTGTGTATTATTTGTTTTTAGTAATTCTATAAAAATATGCAGAATTTTTCCATATCATAATTTTTGACTTAGTATTAAAATATTTAGGAATACAGCATGCAAATTCTTGTATTTGTTTTTTTTCTACTTTTGATTTTCTTAATTAAAGTAAAATAATAGTTTCATATTAACACTTTTTAAGTATTGTAAATGTTAAAACAAAGATATATAAATAAATAAAATAAATGAAGAGCACAATGTTACAAACGTATGATACAAAATATGTGTATGTATGAAAAATAGCTATGTAAATAAATGTTGCTAAATTAGAGTAGCCCTCCGGCAACTTCATTAGGTAAAAGTAGCCCACAGAAGAGAAAAGGTTGGTGACCCCTGGTGTAGTGTTATATTGTTTTACAAAGTCACAGCTTATCATGAAGTAAAAAAAAAAAGTGAGTGTGGGAGGTGGTGCTGCACGTCACTGGTCTGCGTGATTGTGTGAGGGGGAGGGGCCAGGCACTCAGGCTCAGAGTGCAGCACAGACACACAGGAGCAGAACGACAGAATCTCTACACAACAAAAAAGTTAATATATCGGTTACATATTGATTAACTGACGATATGTGATAATCGGGCCGATTAATCAGTCAGGCTCTAATAGAAAACTACAAGTGTGTTCCACCAGTCAGCGTTCTTTAGCACACAGCCCCATCCCTAGAATTACAGGTAATTGTTAAGTCCTACCCCCTACCAGGATTTTTCTTTTTTAGGGAAAGTTTGGGGTTGAGGGATTTTTTTTTTTTTACCTGGGTAACGTTGGTGGAAATGTACTGAAGTTTTTCAAGGTTCCTGGTTCAGAAAAAGTTCCTACAGTGGAAAAGGGCCTCATATTGATCAGCTGACTTGGCCAACCAGTTTTTAAAATAAGGAATTTTAGAAATATTTTTAACTGACAAGCAAAAACCTAACCTTGTATGAGGAAATATCATAAATATTATTACAAATAATCCCTCTCTTATCTTTACTCTGTCCCAACAACAAGAACTCATTTATTTTTTGATTTGAGTATGTAGTCATCTGCATACTGATTCAACTGAAAATTAACCATTTCGATTTGCTCCAATAAACTCTGATCTACTAAAAAGAGATGTAAGAATTGTGCAACATAGTGCTGCTTCATTTTAAATCTAGATTTACCCGCTGTCTTTTTTCGCTAAATGGGTTAAATTTTTGAAGTAGCATCCCCGGACTTTAAGTCTGCCTCAGCAACCAGTTTACACTCACAACCATAAAGAACACTGATGTCCCAGGGAGGTTTCTCAGCCATTTATCCACATAACCAAGTTTGTAATAATATTTTTGAATGTGCAAAGAGTATTGATTTTTATAACTTCTGCCACAGTGTTGTTTGAAAAATGTTCACCACTGTTTCCAAATTCTGGCCTACACAAGCATTCTGATTTGTACTCGCATCATTTTCAAAGTCGAACATAGCATGGTTGTAGGCTTTAAAGTGTATGTGTGCTGACATGATGTCCTGATTACAAAATGCAGCATGGGCACATAGATATAAATGCTGGTTAATGTGTGATCTTTATGAGACATAACTGAATTACTCTTTCATTCTTACTCTATTGTCTAAGATAAGAAACTATATTGTATATGTGGGAAAAGCTTTATAGTGCATGTAAGTGAAGCAGATGGGACTTTTGCTTACTGAAAGATGTTCTGAGGGCAGAAACCGTTGTGATTGGTCTAATCAAGCAACCAATCAAAACAGAGGAGAGGTGGGAGAAGTAAGTACTAAGGGCTCTTGGTTTTTCCCCGGAGCTCACGGGTGCCGTGGCTCCTCCTCACCTCCACAAGGATCGGACGATGGTGTTTGGAGTGGCGGCTGGCGCTTCCTGTTGGCGGCTCTTTCCGAACCAGGGATCCGTCCTTTTGTTGTTGTTTCCCAGTAGAGGTTCATTTCTGCTCCTGGTCTCGGCCCAAATGGAGCTTCCCTGCCGGTCTCCTCCAGCCCAGCCTCATTTGCTGTCCTGTGCCTTGAGATGCAGCTCCCCAGGTGGATGGACCCCAGTTTGACGCTCATAGTATTCATCCAGATTCTGCCCCGGATCTTGGTGAGTGACCACCTGGGCACATCCTTTGGTCAGGCCGGGGATGGAGACCGGTTTATCTTCTTCTCCCCTGGTGCCTGAGAGGGAAGCGCAGTCAGGAGCTCTGCGGCGTCTGGCTGATGCTGCCGGGGGACTATGTACTGCATGTGGCCGTTGTCTGGGCCCGCCGTCCCACCTCCAGCTTGCATCTCCTGCCGGAGATTGAGTCTCCATTCCTTGGGCGACGCGAAGAAGAGGTGAGTGGGGGAGTTGTGAACATCAACCTCCTTTGTTTTTGTCATTCATTCCGTTTGGGCCGAGACTGGGGGCAGAAACTTACCTCCACCGAGGAACAACAACAAAAGGTAATCCACGGTCCACGAAGAGCCACCAACAGGAAGTACAGGCTGCCGCTTTAAACACCACTGTCCAATCTGTGTGGAGGTAAGAGGGGGCCACGGCACCTGTGGGCTCCGAGGAAGAAGCAAGAGCTCTTAGCACTTACTTCTCCCGCCTCAATAGGTACGGTTACAGGATGTTTTTTAAATTCGATTTATTTTTCCAGAAGAAATCAATCCGGAACTAAAGTACTTTCTCTTCTGTTTACATGGAAATGTTAAACCCGAATAAAGGTTTACATGAGAAACGTTTATTCGGTTCTCGCAGCCCTTCTGTTAGCTTAGCTTAGCATAGTCACTGCATTTCCATGGTCACACGTAGCCAGTTTTTTAAAGGTGATTTGTAGTCCTTTGTAAGTGATTTTGTGAAATCCGATTCTCCCCAATTATTTCTTTAGAGCCGCGATTTATTGCACTCATACAGTCTTGGGACTGTTGTGTTAACGGAAGTTGGAAAATCTTTTTGTTGGAAGGGACGCATGTGCTAAATTAGCTTTGCTTTACCATTTTGGCTTTGCATTAGTTTTTATTTCCCAAGATTTTAATACTACAGTAAGTCACATCGCCATGATTTGAGCCTCAATTTGTAATCATATTGTCCCCACCGGACTAAAGTAATGATTAGGGAGAATTGAATTTCACAAAATCACTCATAAAATGCTAAGCTAGGCTAAGCTAAGCTAACGGAAGGGCTGTGAGAACAAGGCAATCGGTGCACTGCAGTGCAAACTGTTTTGCCCACTTATCTAACTCATTAGTGCATGACAAATGAATTAATAAAAAACAAGTGGTGAACTATTCCTTCAGGGTTTTAGAGGCTGGTAGATACCATCAGAATAGCACACTGTAATGATTTAGGTTGACGATACTGCATTATACATTCTTCCACCAGCGCAGAATGTGTGTGTCATCGCGACAGGACAAAACAACGAGCATGCGCAGAATGGATAGAATAAAGTGTTTTCATATCTGAGGAATAATTTAGCCCGGATTCAAAAGTGGATTAAACCAGCGACTTTAATCGGGTTTAAATTTAATCCAAACTTTTCTTTTTCAACTGGAATAAGGTGTTTACATGAGCATCTTAAATAGGATCTAACCACAGTGGGCCGGTCCTGCCTCCTTCAGGAAAAGCAGCATAGAGAGAGGTCTCCCTGACATAATTCTAAAAATATCCTGTAAACGGGTGAATTAAACCCACCAAGTACAAAAACTTTAGAATAACAGGATAACAATGGAAACGAGAGAAAAAAGCAAAAAAACTACAGCTGAATTAAACGACAGACGACGACTCACGAGGCACGGAAGGCTATGCTAGCGGAAAAACGGCACCAAGCAGAAAGCTAACAAGAAGGGCAAGGTAAACATGGAGAGAATTTTACAAGAAATTCAAGACTTCAGAAAAGAAAACCACCGCCAGCTGGAGGATATTAAAGACGAACTTAACAAGACAAACCAGAGAATCAAAGAAGCGGAAACTCGCATCGAGGCCGTGGAAAATAGACAACAAACAACTGAACAGGTACCGAGACACATGCTAAAAATCCAGGCTCAACACGTCGAAAAGCTAATTGACCAAGAGGGAAGAGCAAGGCGAGAGAACATCCGAATTTACGTGCCGGAGGACGAGGACGGCAACTCACTGATAACGTTTGTGAAGAAACTCCTTAGAGACAAACTGGACATTCAGCCGACAACTGAAATGCACACTGACAGAGCATGCAGAGCATTAGCCCTGAAACCAACGGTGGCAGGTAAACCCAGATCAATCGTGATTAAATTCCACTATTATAAAACCAAAGAAGAAGTCCTGCGCAAAGCATGGGAAAAAAAGTAGGTAATGCTTAACGATCAAAGGATTTATTTTGATCACGACTACCCAGCCGCAAGCGAAAAGAATACAATGAAGTAATATGAGTGCTGAAAGAAAAAAGGATCCGATTCCACATCCCCTACCCGGCCAGACTACACGTGTTTTATGAAGAAGGAACGCAGCTCTATCATACGATCAATGAAGCTACGAAAGATATGAAGGAACGAGGCTTCACGGTGAAGGTGGTCCCCCCACCAGAGGATCCAGTAGAATTACTGAAGTGGCAGGAGTGGCACACGGCAGGAGCGGGACAACAGTGAGTCGGAGGACTGTCCAGCAGGAAAACAGCCATCAGAGACAAGCTACAGGTCTACAGAAGACAGTCCCCCAATAAAACCTGAACAATAGGGTGATGTATAATCCAAAACACACTCATAAAACAAGAGAAGTAAATAATGACATCAATATTATTTGATCTGATGTGTTTATATATATTTTTTTCATCTCCATTTCTGAAAAAAAAAGAAAAACAATGCCTCTCTCATTTCCTTTTGAAAGAGACAAAAAAAAAAAAAGTTGGAGACTGAACATGCAAAAAATATTTTTTCTTTTCCTTATTGTGAACATTTGCTTTCTAAAGATTGAGCTGCCATGGAGGGCCCTTTTCCACAAGACTGTTAAAGAGACGTACCCTCCAAAGCCAGACACTTTGTTCAACCAGGTAAGGGTCAATACATAGAAACCTTTACCTTGGAATCTACAGTTCTATTGAATGTTTATAATGTTTTCAATTTATATTATTCCTATTATGTCCTACCAGAGACACTTTACAGCAGACTTATTCGAGCAGACAGAATTTTCCTACCAAAAAAATGACACGTGAAAAAATAAAAATAATTTCCTTCAATGTAAACGGTATACTCAGCCCAATAAAACGATCTAAGATACTTTCTAAAATGAAAAAAGAAAGGCACATATTGTATACTTACAAGAAACGCATCTGAGGGATGCTGAACATGAAAAACTACTTAGAATGGGTTTTACAAAAGTCTATTTCTCTTCATATCAGCCTAAGCATAAAAGAGGAGTCGCTATTCTAATCTCCAATAAGATCAATTTTGAACAGACATATGAACAAAAAGATAAAGAGGGTAGATTCATTTTGGTAAAAGGAACGCTAAATGGTACGGATTTCACCCTGTTTAATGTTTACGCTCCACCATGCATTGAAATAGAAATAGATCTAATTATAAATCAAACAGGAGGGATCCTGATATGTGGAGGAGATCTAAACATTCATTTACAACCCAAACTAGATGTCTCAAATCAAAGACATAGCACCAAGACAATAAGTAAAAAAATTGGTGAAATAATGAAAGATATAGGCCTAATAGACATCTGGAGAGAAATAAATCCCAAAACAAGAAAGTATACGCCTTATTCTAACCCACATTCAGTTTATACAAGAATAGATTATTTTATCATCTTCAATAGGGATAGATCAAGGATTAGTGAAGCAGAAATAGGATCAATAGACTTAAGTGATCATGCTCCCATATGTATTACTGTTGATTTAGAAAATAGCAGAAGAAACACAACATGGAGATTCAATTCAAGCCTACTCAATGACCCTAAATTCAAAAAAGAAATGAGTAATGAAATTCAAATGTATATTAAAGAGAATAACAATGAAGA
Organism: Sphaeramia orbicularis; assembly: GCF_902148855.1. NCBI lineage: Eukaryota > Metazoa > Chordata > Actinopteri > Kurtiformes > Apogonidae > Sphaeramia > Sphaeramia orbicularis. The sequence continues at coordinate 7,521,278 of NC_043970.1, read as the reverse complement.
AACCTCACCACCCATTTTGTGGGATGCAGCAAAAGCCGTCTTAAGAGGGAAAATTATTGCAGCAGCATCACACACAAAAAAGCTTTGTCAAAGACAATTACTGGAATTACAAAATCAATTAAAGCACCTCGAAGACTGTCATGTGCTGAATCAAAAACCGGAAACACTGCAACAAATAAAGAAAACTAGAAATGAAATAAATATGATATACACACAGGAAATAGAAAAAAATATGCTGTTTACAAAACAGCGATATTATGAAAATGGATCTAAATTCACAAAACTACTGGCTTGGAAGCTGAGAAAACAACAAGCAGACAATGCAATATTTAAAATATGAGATTCTCAAAAAAATACAATTGAAACTAGACAAGACAAAATTCAAACTTTATTTGAATCATTTTATACACGCCTATACACTAAATCACCAGAAGATGGAAAAGATCAAATAAGCACATTCCTGGAAACTCTAAATTTACCAACTATGACCGAAGATCAAAATAAAGATTTAAGTGCAGAAATAACAGTAGAAGAAATACAAGCAGCTATTAAAAAATTAAAACCCAACACATCGACGGGAAGTGACGGCTTCACAACAGAATGGTACAAAACATTCAGAGAGGAGCTCATACCAATTTTTAAAACTACATGCAACTGGGCTTTAAAGAAAGCAGAAATCCTCCCCACTTGGAGAGAAGCCATTATATCTGTTATCCCTAAAGAGGGGAAAGACAAAATGGAATGTGGATCGTACAGGCCAATCTCAGTCCTCAATGTAGACTACCAGCTATATACCTCCATCATGGCTAAAAGGATGGAAACAATTTTGCCAAACCTAATTAACAATGATCAAACAAGATTTATACATAAACGTCAAACACAAGATAATAGAAGACGAACTTTATATATTATGGATCACATACAACAACAAAAAGAAAAGGCAATGATATTAAGTCTAGATGCCGAAAAAGCATTTGATTCAGTCAATTGGCAATTTCTATACAAAGTATTAGACAAATTTGGTTTCAGTAAATGAAATGAGCTTTGGGTCATGACCAAAAGGACAAGATCCCGGATACAAGCGGTCGAAATGAGTTTCCTTCGCAGGGTGGCTGGGTGCACCCTTAGGGATAGGGTGAGGAGCTCAGTCACCAGGGAGGAGCTCGGAGTAGAGCCGCTGCTCCTCCGCGTTGAGAGGGGCCAGCTGAGGTGGCTCGGGCATCTGTTTCGGATGCCTCCTGGACGCCTCCCTGGGGAGGTGTTCAGGGCATGTCCCACCGGGAGGAGACCTCGGGGAAGACCCAGGACACGTTGGAGAAACTATGTCTCTCGGTTGGCCTGGGAACGCCTCGGGGTCCCCCCGGAAGAGCTGGAAGAGGTGTCTGGGGAGAGGGAAGTCTGGGCATCCCTGCTTAGACTGTTACCCCCGCGACCCGGCCCCAGATAAGCGGTGGATAATGGATGGATGGATGGATGGTTTCAGTAAACTAGTAATAAATAGCATAAAAGCCATTTACAACAACCTGACAGCACAAATTAAAATTAAAGGTCATTTATCTAAAACAGTAATTCGAGAGAGGGGAGTAAGACAAGGTTGCGTCTGGTCCCCACTTCTTTTTGCTCTATTTTTAGAACCACTCGTCCAACACATAAGACAAAGCAGAAAAATTAAAGGCATTGAAATTAATAACAAGGAACACAAAGTAGCATGCTACGCGGACGATGTACTTTTATATTTAAAAAAAACATGAAACTTCCCTACCAGAAGTGATGGATTCCCTTAAAAACATTGGCTCAATGTCAGGATACAAATTAAATATAAATAAAACGGAAAGTCTCATCTACAATTTCAACCCATCAGAAAAACTACGACAAACCTATCCACTAAAATGGAGAACAGAATCCTTCAAATACCTAGGTATAATTCTCACTAAAGACTCATCAAAAATGTTTGAAAAGAATTATAACTCTCTACACCATAAAATTAAAGAAGATCTGTTGAGATGGAGCCTCATCCCTACTTAAGTCTAAGTTCAAGAATAGAAACAATAAAAATTAATGTCTTACCTAGATTTTTATCTCTCTTTCAAACCCCCCCCCAATTACAATCACCCAAAACTATTTTACTGAATGGGACAAGATGATTTCAAGGTTCATATAGCAGGGAAAAAGACCCCGTATACGATATAAAACATTACAACTACCAAAGGAAAATGGAGGATGGGGGCTACCATCCCTAAAAAAGTATTATGTTGCAGCACAAGTTAGAGCACTACTGTGTTGGTGTAATCCATCCTATGAAGCACAATGGAAAGACATTGAATGTAAAATACTATCTGACATCCCCACGCTGGCATTATTACCTGATAAAAACCTGAAGGACTACATAGACAAAATAGAAAATCAATGGGTAAAATCTGTCTTAAAGATGTGGATAGGGACAATAAAAGAATAATTAGAAAAAGATATTAAAATTCTCAGTTGGTGCGCATACGACTCTGACTTTCTACCGAATAAATTAGACTCCAGATTTAAATTGTGAATTAAAAAGGGTATAACATCATTGAATGGCATCATACAGAAAAATTAAATAATGAGTTTTCAAATGTTAAAAGAAAAGTTCTCTTTAGAAAAAGAAGATTTCTATAGATATCTTCAATTAAGAAACTATTACAACCAAAACATCAAAAAGGAGAGTATCAGAGAAGACAGCAAGCCTTTTATCCAGCTATTCATAAAAGCATACAAATCAGATATGAAAAGAAACATTATATCACAACTGTACAAGTCTCCATAACTTTAACAATCACTCAACAAGATATATAAAAGATAAATGGGAGAAAGAGGGAGGTCTAACCATAACGGACGAAGAATGGCAAAACATCTGCCAATTTCATGAAGTACAAAGTCTCATTTATGGAAAGAATTCTGTTGGAAAAACGTAACTCGTTTGTTTATTACCTCTAGCCATAAGTCACACTACACAAATGGGAATTCACAATGCTGGAGGAATTGTAGCTGCCACACTGCACATCATTTCCACATATTCTGGGAACGCCCAAAAATTAACCATTATTGGAAAGAAATACATAAAGCCATAGAAATCATTCTTAATATCTATTTACCTTTTGATTTCAAAACAATGTATTTGGGATGCTTTTCTCCAGAGGTCAAGAACATTAACAGATACCTTTTCAGTATATTACTTGCTGCAGGAAAAAAAAGTAATAACTAAACGATGGATGACACAAGAAGAACCGACAATAAATAATTGGATAGACATAACCATGGGAATTTATAGGATGGAAAGAATAACCTCTACTGTAAATTTGAAGATGGATGTTTTTGTGCGACACTGGGAGGGATGGGTGAGATATGTGAAGCCTTTGAGATCTGATTTTGCTGGGATGAATGCATGAATATGAACCCAAAATCATCTGAAGGAAATATCTTTTTGTGTTTTTGTTTATATTCATTTATGCATTAATTCTTTACTTTGAGATCTTGTATGACAGGACCATAATGAGCTGCTGTAAATGTTTTTTTGTTTTGTTTTTCACAACCACTCTCTGAATGTGCATAGTTTGCGTTTTTGTTTGTTTTTTCAATGTATGAAAAGAAAAATTTTCTTTCAATAAAAAGAGAATTTAAAAAATAAATAAATAAATAGGATCTAACCTTTAATCAGTTTAAACCAGGAATAAAAGTCGTCATGTAAATGCACGGAATGACTGTTTTTTTGGAGTGGATGTACCACTGGAATGTCAGTCAGCTGTTCAGTGGGTTTGGTGGCTCTTATGTGCCTAAAATGTGACACCACAGTAATCGGTCTTTCGTCTTCATTACTGTCTCGATATAAACAGGACTGGTGTTTTGAGCTCGCTCCATTCCCTAGCTGGAGAAGAAGGTACTTTGTGGGTGGGGATCATGGAAATAAATTTAAGTCCACAAATAGTGCTAATAACAGTTTACCAGTTGAACCTACCTGCAAGCACGGTCTGGCGAATTGAGGATTTCATAATAGAAAACTGAGAAGTTAAGTGCCAGTCCCAGACGGATGGGGTGTGTTGGAGGGAGTTCAGTCATGGCGATGTCACTGGCAGCTTTGTACGCTACCAAACTGTTCTCTGCTGCCTCCTTCCTGTCGTTGCCTGTGGCGAACTCTGCCAGGTACCTGTGGTAATCTCCCTTCCTGAGCAGACAAAAAAACTGATGTCAGATGCATAGTATCAGTTTTCACACCTGTGCTACCATACAACAGCAGCAGTTCAGCGCGATAGGCTGCTGAATGTGAATTGAATGACCTGGTCATACTCCAGTAGGAGGCCTCACCTGCTCTGGAATTATATCTAAGCCATCAGACCCAAATGCTAATAAAGATTCTGACATGTTTAGATGGGGACTATGGTCTAAATGAGGCTTTAAACTTCTTCACACAGTGGTCTTTTAAACCAGAAATGTACACCAGACTTAAATATTAAGAGGACAGAAAACCATGTATTTAGATAAGTAACCATTCTATTATTGAATAACTGAGGATTCAAACATGGAGTTAATCAGGTGTAGGGCTGCAGGATTGTAAACACTGATTCATTCCAGAGCCAATTCCAGTGCTCTTGTAATGACCAACTGTAAATGACAACTATCTTCACTTGTAAGACACTAAGTGGAGGTTTAGTCACCAACAGCTGGCTTAAATAAAAAGCACAGGTGTAATTGGCAAAGGAAAAAAAAGTGAGAAAAGATACAGCGCACCTCCTAGGGGTGCAACGGTACAGGTAGCCCATGGTACAGTCCGTACTAGAGTTTTTGGGCCATGGTTTGGGTTCAGTTTCAGTACATGTTTTGTGTGTAAGGAGAACTGTTTTTTTCTCCCAAAATTATATTATTATTTTGCTTGTCAGCAAAAACTGAATTTCACAGTAGGAACAAATTATATCACTGTACTGAATAAAATAGCACCTTCTTACTCCTTGACTACTTATATACAGTAGTATAAAATAGGTACGTGCACACATAGGGACCAAAGGGTGCTTCAGCCCCTGTCCTTTTTACGTCACTGAAAAAAGTGCCCTTTAAAAAAAAAAAAAAAAAAAAAAATCCTGTTCTGCATAGGGATGTAAATGAAAACGGTGTTATAAAAACCAGAATTATCTACTGTACACATTTCCTTGCAATAGCATGTCACGGTATTGTATGTGTGTTGAGTCTAAAGCCGCTTCTCCATCTGCAAACTCTCACTGAGGGGCGGGGCTTCCCCACACTCACATGCATGTCGAGAAACAGACAGACAGACAGACAGACAGACAGACAGACAGACAGACAGAGACAGAGAGAGACTGAGACAGACAGAGAGAGAGAGATGTGTAGTTACTGCACAGATGAAATGTGACAGTGGAGCGACTTGAACCTTCATGGGTTATGGAGGCACAACCGTAGCCACTTTTACACAGAAATCCTGGAAAAAAGGCAAGATGGTGATCCCGCCTTTTTTCCACCATTGACCGATTTACACAGCCAAGCCAAAGGTGTGACAGAGGTGAGACAGACTGGACTTTTACACAGCGGACCTGTTTTCCGGAATCAAAGGGGCAGTGATCAGCATCAGTCGGCATGCCAACCCGGCTTCATGCCCCAGGTGAAAATGGTACGTAGCTGCAGAATCATGCCAGTGCCTCCATATGCACCCGCTGTCTCTCCCGCGCTGGGGGTTGCCGTCATTAAAAGACCACACCTTGGTTGCGGAATGAGAGGTGTTCCTTTTACATAGCGTTCCAGAATCATGATCCTACCTTTAACACGGTGCTGTTACTACCTCCAGAGGTGTTACAAAGCCATGATAAAGGTGGGACCACATGATCCCACCATTTTGTTTACACAGATGTCATTCCGGAATAAAGGTGAAATATTCCTGCAACAGAAGTGCTGTGTAAAAGGGGCTAGTGACTGGACATTAACTTGCAGGGGCGGGCTTTCGCCGCCCTGGACAAGTACACACACTCAGTGGCCTGTAAAGCAGTATATAAAGCGTCAACACAAAATCAATTGCAAAACCAAAAAAAAAAAAAAAAAGGAGAGAGTGAGACAAGAACAGAAAAGTTTTTGAATAAATAAAGAATTATACCAACTGAAAAGCACTTTATTATTATAACAGAATGAACAAAATGAACAATGTACCCCTCCAGCTCACACCACATCATAACCAAGCAAATCCCTCCCAGAAACACCCCCCCAAGGATGCAAGACTAGGGGAAACACTGTGGTTAATTTGTGGGCTCACCAGCTGACTGTGTCTTTTACTATTCTATGTTTAGTCCGTCAATAGCATCCCAAAACATCTGATATTAATACAGCATAGCATTGTAGTGTGGCAGCTGGTCTTACATACATTTTGTAGTAGAAAACCTTGGACTCCCCCGTATTTGCAGATAAGATGAGGTGTTTGTCCAGTACATCCAGAATGTCATTGCAGATTGATTTCAGCTCTTTCTCAACCTGCAGAATGAAACCACACAACACACTGCCATCAGTGGACTGAGGAGCATGAGTATTAAATCTGCTGGACTGGAGCTTCTGTTTAATTTGACTTCGAGCTCTGTTCCATATGACACATTTTACAGCCTCAATAACCTCTCATAATGTTATGATGCTTCTGAGTCAAAAGCATTGAAAAATGCAGAAGATGAAATTCCCTTTACACTTCCTAAGTTTGGGCTTCACAGTGAAACCAAATGTCCCTTTTGGGTCTTGCAGTGAGTTCTGGGAGTACTAATGGCAATCAATGACAGAAATCATAAACTGCTAACGGAAATTGGACACAGTCATCTGAAACAAACCAATGCACACCTAGCACTATCTGCAAATTTTTAAGAACACATTTACTATTCCAGTGACTAAAGAACCATATCAGTACAAGGCCTGCCACAACTTTTACATAATGACATGTACACAGTTCATGGTTGGTCCTGGAACCAGTTTTCCTGGCAGGGAACCTATTGTTTGGACTCTTCTATATTGCTCCTACAGTTTGTAGCTCTCCCAGAGCTAGGATTTTATTATTATTAGCTTATTGAGATTTAAAATCTCTTTTTCAAGAGTGTCCTGGTCAAGACAGCAGCAGCAGAAGTTACACAAAATAGAAATCACAGCCATGCATTCACACTAGAAATATACATGAAAAAGTATACATAAAACACAATAAAAATCAGTAGTAAATCCATACATAAAACACTAAATAAGAACATACATAAAAAATATCATTGTCGTTTTAAAAAGGTACTAAAAGTATAACAGCATGTTCCTTAAATGCATCTCAAAGCAGAAGTACGATAACATATTTCAGTGTTCATGTTTCCTCCACCTTACATGTGTGACATTTTAGAGCCTTTGTTTGTCAGTTACAATGAAAAGACAGCAGATTTGTACACAATTCTAATTCTAACACAAGTTATGTCTTAGCTTAAGGAGGCTGACATGAAACGCAAAGTAATTCTCCAAATTTCTTCTTAAACATGGAAGCATTCCTTCCTATTTCCAAACCAGTGTGTTGACAGAATCATAGCAATTTCACATGAAACCATGGAAGATCAACAAGAATGGATAAAGGAATGGAGTGTTTAACTGCAGTGCACTGTGCTCTACTGTGAGTGGCTGCTATGTTTCCCTCTAGAAGATTTACTATCTTAAAAATTACAGATTTTAACTTGAGACATGGTTCCTGCTTGCCTTATAATTTAATAATTTCTTTCAGACAAGTGTTTCTGGGCTGTAAAACAAAAAACCAAACACACCATTTCCTCTCAGAGATGAGTGGAGGAGAGCTTCAGATCTGTTGCCAAAAGGGGAAAGTGACTGTGGCACACTGCCGACTAGATGTGGAAATGGGATTACCATCGAGTGCATCCTTTGCAGTTATCTGTGATTGAAACAGCAAGGTGTGGCTCTGGGTTTTTTTTTTTTTAGTTCCTTGTCAAGCTTAACTGACTCAACAGTACTGTACAAGTACCAATTTTGTCTGATGTGTGTCTAGCAGTGTGTCTGACCGTTTTCCTGTATTCTCGGATCATCTTTAGTTTGTCCTCGCTGCCTTTGCTTTCCTCTTTCTGTTCAAGGCTGCTGATTATCCTCCAAGAGGCTCTCCTGGCACCAATCACATTCTTGTATGCTACAGAGAGCAGATTCCTCTCCTCTACCGTCAGTTCCAGGTCCAAACTGGCCACCCTCTTCATTGACTCCACCATTTCTGAAGAAGAAAAAAAAGGTACACAAGATATGGTTTAGACTAAAGGAAGAGTGAGACAAACTAACAATGACAGCTATGACTACTACGGGCTAAATGACTCAGCAGTAGGGATGTAACAATTACAGGTATACCGATAAACCGCAGTAAAATTCCAGACGGTTAATATTACCATTTAAATTGTAATTATCAAGAAAACCGTGTTTGATTACAGCACTTTGAAAACTCACAGTGATATTGCTCATTTCCTGGAGAAGCAGCAGCACTCCAGGCACACATGTTTGTTGCAATGTTTGGCCTCTGAAAACATGGCTGAAAGCACCTGCACAGACAGCGCTACAGAGATTTGGGGACAGCAGGCTCCTGCATGGACCTGCTCCAAGTACTGTGAGTGAGTGAGTGAGTGAGTGAGAGCGTGAGAGAGAGATGTGTAGTTACTGCACAGACGAAATGTGACAGTGGAACGACTTGAACCTTCATGGGTTATGGAGGCACAACCGTAGCCACTTTTATACAGAGATCCCGCAAAAAAGGCAATATAGTGAGAGAGAGAGATAGAAAATTCCCAAAGAAACCACTGTGGAGCTATTCTGAAGCCAAAAGTTTTGTATCTTGAATTTTGAAAAATACGACAATGTATTCAAATTACAAATAAGTGTATGAAAAGTTTTTTTCAGGTTAAATATAATTTTGCCTTACTTCGGTAATTCTTTTGAATAAATTATTTTTCATTTTTCACTCTCCTATATATTTGGATATTTGAGGTTTTATTTTTTTTTCAGTTGCATGTTTTATCTTTTCAGATTCAGGTCTTATTTTTTTATAATTCAAATCTTGTTTTAACACTTTCAGATGGAGCTGGGCGATAAAACGATAACGATATATATATTGCAATGTAACTTTTCCTCGATAGAAATATGAAACCTGCTCGATGCAATTGCAACAGAATTCATTCGTCCATGTTTTGATAGACATAAGAACAGCCATAATAATGTAGCACCACACCGAACCAATCACGCTAGAGCCACGTCAAGTTAGGTTGATGCTCACAGTACAGGTGTAAGAGCAGCCGCAGCACACACGCTAATGTTTGGGCTGCTGTGGGAGATAATGAGTGATCCCTCGGGAGAAAATCTGACCAAGAACTCGGGCGACCAGGTTACTGAAAAGTAGGGTGCAAACCGTTTGGGTTCTAAGCTTTCAATACAATACAGAGATATAGTACATGTAGCCTATGAGGGCTGTTCAATAAGTTCATGGCCTCACCCAGAAATACTGGTTGTTATAATACAGGATGTTACATTCTTTCGTGATGGGATAGTGATGCTTGAACATCGATGGACCAAGTGCATTGCTGTAAATGGAGATTATGTTGAAAAATAAAATATAAATTATCAGTCTGTGTTGTTCTGTTCTGGGTGAGGCCATGAACTTATTGAACAGCCCTCGTAACCAAGGAAAATAACAAATGCGGTCTCCACTACTGAAGAGCACTGCTGAGAGCAATCAAACTCACCCAAACATTTCCGATTTTTTATGAATGCACACTGCACAGACAGAGAGGGGTATGGAGCGGTGCAGACCGCCACCAGTGGGAGTGAAAACAAAACTTATGGCTCATTTCTCTTTTCTCTACCTGCTGAAGCTTCGCTTTTAAACCTTACCAGTGAAAACGCTGCAACATTAGTATCACATTAATGTTGCCTCTGTTGTCTCCACGTTTGGAATCACTGACTTTCTTCTTCTTCTTCTCAAAAAACTTTACTCTTCTTCGTGGTATTTGTCCAGTATGGTTAATTAAGAGTGGCGCCCCCTGGTGGATTAATTGAGAAACGCTCATTCCAACTTATTAAATGTCAGTAGCAGCACTTTTTTCCAGTCACACTAATGACAACGACAATAAAGCATATTTACACAAGGAACTAAGAAATAGAATGGGATTATTAAGTACTAGTATCGGTACTCGGTATCGGCAAGAACTCAAAAGTAAGTACTCATACTCGGTCTGGAAAAAAAAGTGGTATTGGTGCGTCCCTAATGGTGTCTCACTGGTAAATTTATTTTATATTGAATCTCATATTGAATCTCATGAACATCAGGACCATCAGTGGTCAGAATAACTGTATTTATAAGTCTATCATTTATTGTTTTGTTATACATTAGATTAGAAATAAAAATAGTTTAGATGAAAATGTTGACTTAAGTTAATTTTTTATGATTTTTTTTGTATGAAACTGAAGCCAGATTGAACATATTTTTAAGCTCAAAATGCACCAGAATGCAGGAAAAAGACTTCATTTTTCCCAAAATTTCCTGGGGGAGCTATGCTTGTCTCCGCAGTCTGCTACGCACCCCGCTGCAGGGACCCAGATTGGCTATGGCTTTTTGTGGCTACACTCATTTCTACTAATGTAGCCACAGTGGCAGTATCTTTCATTTTCCTAGCGCAAGCACATAATGTCCTATTGTTAGCAAGTAAGAAAGTGCTCACCAGGAGATGAATGTCTACTGAAGCTCCTATTACTGAAAATTGGATAGCCGTGATCCACGAAATTTTTGTGATGGAAAAACTCACATTTTCTTTACAACTTGAACAAGAGAAATTTAAAAAATGTTGGGTGCCTTGGACTACATATATAACTTTAGCAAACCTGACTTTGACTGAACATAGAAGATGGTACTAACTCTCATCTCTCAAGTTTTTTTTTTATTTAATTTTTCTTTTTTTTGTGCTACTCTTTTGTTCATGGTGGCCTTTTGTGCTTGAATATCCAAATACTAAATATACATGTGCACTGTTAGGCTCTTTGTTTTTTTTTTCTTTTTCTTTCTTTGTACTATGATTATGAATGCTATACTGTGTGTGTACATATATATGTATTTATGCACAATTTATTTATTTATTTACTTATTTTTTTGTCTTATTTCCTTGAAGTGTGGTTGGCTATGTGTACAGGCTTGTTAATATCATTATTATCCATTTTTTACATACTTATTTCATGTACTTATATTACCTTATTTTTATCTTCTTTCTTCCTTTCAGTGAGCATTATTGATACCCTTTTTTTTCTTCTGCTAAAAAAAAAAAAAAAAAAAAAAAAAAAAAGAGATCAGTGTACTTTGTATTATTGATGTCCTGTATAATATCTTATAAGACTGTTGGGACATCAGTTCTGACCCCAAACGGACCGCAATTTCATTCTGCAGGCGCCTGAGTATTAATACTGTATATTGTCGCTTACATTTTAAAAAATGATTTACAACACAATTTTTATGTCACTACTTACAAAATATAGACTCACATCTTTTCCAAAAAGTCTGCTCTCCCCATCATCAAAACTACTGAATCTACAACCACATCTACTGATCAAAGCAGACGGCCATCCTCCAGGAGTCAGGGTCTGCTTGAGGTTTCTGCCTGTTAAAAGGAAGTTTTTCCTTGCCACTGTTACCAGTCACAAGTGTTTGCTCCTGGAGAATTTTGTTGGGTTTCTGTAAATTGGCTTGAGAGTCTGGTTTTGACCAGCTCTACATATAAAGTGTCATGAGATAACTTTTGTTATGATTTAGCGCTATATAAATAAAATTTGATTGACTGATTGATTACAACCTGTGGTTCCCCATGGGTCACATACTAGTAATATAAGACTATTATATAGCATTTTACAGTTGTGTAAATTATCTTTGTGAGATAAAGATGCAACTGTTAATTCACACATCCACCATTATCTAATATAAGACTATTATATCTTGTGTATATCAATGTTCTAATTTCATCTATCTACCAATATATAGGTTATCGGCCAGTATATCATATTGGCTTTTATAAGCCCCTAATATCAGCATAGGCCCCAAAAATCCCATATCGGTCGGGCTCTAGTACCTTGTGCCTTGCACAAGGTATATCACCCATCCTCCTCTGAGCGACAATGTAACAAGTGGCCTTTGGCTGAACTAGGACATGACTTGTTTTTCCAAGACAGATATGATACCGTTTACAGTAATACCACAGACTGATACTGCTATATTTGAAACCAATACACACAGACTGTAAAAACTAATTTCAAATAACTACAAAACAAAATGTTTTTGAATTGGCCTTAAATTGTCGTCTACCAATTCCATACTTCTATTTGAGCAAATTGAAATTCATATGGTCTGAGAGGCCGTAAGGTTTCTGCATCAACAGGACCATTCTCACTGACGAGTACAAACAAAAATATCAAAGCATGGTTGATACACCTTAGCCTTATAGCAGGGGCGTCAACCTCATTTGAGTTCAGGGGCCACATACAGCCCATTATAATCTGAAGTGGGCTGGGCAAGGTTTACATCTATAAATGACCCTTTAAAAATGTGAATAACAAAAAGAAATTTCTGAAGAAAAATATGTGCACTTTCTGCAAGAGCTGGCTCACTGCAAAGAGCCAAACTTCCCATCACTTGTGTCAGAGAAATTGGTTGTACAAAGTGTTTGAGTTCAAACTTAGTCCAAAAAATAAAATAAAATTTTAAAAAATCCAAAAATATCCAAACATTTTAATTCCAGCATCGAATTGTACACTGCTCCTCTCCTCATAGTAAAAAATCATGTGTGTGAAACTTGACAAGAATCGGGTGAATGGTGCCCGAGAAATCAGTAGGACAAAAATCTTGAACAGACTCATGGAATTATTATACCACAATAATAACATAATACAGTCCCTCCAGAAAAATGTGATTATGCGATTGCGTAATTCAATGCAGAATCAAGCAAACAGCACACATTATGCAGGGTCCGCATTTTTTCAAAAACGGTGCATATTCACCGCAATAATAGCATATTTCCACGCAAAGTATGCGAAGGTCGCATTGATTTGCACATGGCTTCATAATCCCCACAGTTTTCCATATAAAGTTTTAAAAAAATATTGCATTGTAATTTGACACAGGTTGTGATGAATTATGCGATAGGAAAGCATGTATCAATCTGCAGTTAGTCCTTAATGAGCCGTGAATGCAGCTGTGAGCCCCTCCCCTGTTTCACAGCACTCACAGGCAGGCAGTCTCACAGTAGCCCCATGCAGCAGTCCGAGCTGTCAGAGCAGAGGAGACCCACCACTCCACGTCCACACTGCCAATGAAAAGCACATATGCAAAGTTGCCGCTGATAATAAATATTGAACATTGAATACTATAATCAGTTTACTTCAACAAAGCAATTCTAACCATTTTGAAGGTAGCACACATTGATCTTCCTGTTTTCCAAATGAGCATACAGTTTCTCCATCAGAGATTCATTCAAAACCTTAAAAGGTTGTGGTCCCCCTTATAATACTGGAGTGGCTGGGACCCTGCACAGCTATAAACTGTTCTTATGTAGAACCTCATCACCTACAGAAGTGTCTGCAGCTAGGAACCAGGCCAGGAGCACCACTGGATGGGAGCGGCAATAAAACAGCGATGAAAATTAATTTGATGCTTTTCTCTGGAGGAGTTAGCAATTTGCACAACAAGCCATTTCCCAGGTGAGGGACACCAAATATGCATGGCGTGAAGCCTCTTTAATCAAATCACAAGCAGCTGTTCAAAAGGAAGGATGCATCAACACCAGAATCTAGTGCATTCTGCTTTTTAAGTTCTGCAGTAATGGCAATTTGCTTACGTCTGTGCTCTAAATCAGCCTGAAGTTTATCTGCCATACCATCATGTCAGCTAGAATTGGCAAGATGTGTTTACTGTGCAAAGTACTCTACATAAAGTCTTCATTGTACTCTTCAAAGCCAGAGACTGTATCAAAGGACACTTGGCCAACATAATGCCAGCCATTTTATGTGGACTATCATTTTTAATCAATCAATACATGCTGATGGCATATTTTATGAACTAGCAGACCTCTGCTTCAATAACAGCTAATGTGAATATTAGGCTAGGCTTTGCAATAATTCTAAAAAATAAGTCACACACTGATTTGCCTAGATATGTCTTTAGCATCAAAATAAGTTTAAGGTTCAACTTTGCATAATGTATGAATAAATTCGCGATGATATCACTTAAGGTCACCATCAAAAAGAGATGCAAAAACATCAATTATGGGAACTGCCATTGTTGGTTCTGTAAGGAGCCTGGAGAACAGCTTTTTTACAGAACTTTGATCATATGCTTTGAGGATGGCACTGAGCTTTCAAGTGTACATTTTCTGCGATGTAAGCCAGGCAAATAAGGAAGATATGATATGCATTAGAAATCTGAGATGTCCAACTTTTTCAAATTTTTTGGAACATTTAATTTTGAGACCTGTACTGAATAGTCATTTTGAAGCACAACCTATACCTCCCAATACTAATATTAATGTTCAACACGTAACCAAATGAGTTGGGGCTGTCAACAAATATTCTAAATTAAAATATGTATTCAAACAAAAACAGACATCCAATTATGAAAATGAGCATTTGATCATGCAGCATGGCATCTGACAGTCTCTCTGGTCCCCTGACCTGAATGCAATGCATGACAGCAATCACAAAATGTTGCACTGGTTTAAAAAGAGCAGGTAGGTCAAACAGAAGTGAGCGAACATTTCAAAAACAGTTCTGCACTAATGGTGGCAGAAAGTTCACAATCCAACTTGGCCAGAGAGTGATTTACACTCTGAGAAACATAAAACACCTGTTTGGAAGTACTTTGAATTTTGACAGACAACAAAATTGTGAAATAAGAATAAAGGTGTACACAAGCTACGTTTGCAAAACCACTGTTTCCAATTAACCTTAAACCACGGACCACTGGATAATATCTATACTATGGAGTGTATAAACTTACCCCTAATAGTCTGGTACATTCAGTTCAACTGGGGTTACAACATTCAGCCGGTCTGAGTTTGTTTTAGCACTACAGTTTTGTCAAATGAAGTGAACCTACTGAATAATGTAGTCCCCTCCTCACCTGTGGCGGTGCTGCATGAAGCATTACTGAAGAAGGCAACAAGACAAACAATGACCAAGAAACCTCACTCATCTATTGATTAATGCAAGGCACCTTTCATTTCTGCCATATGAAAACAAAACATGGAGCTGCATTGTAATCCACTTCCTGCATTTGGTTCACTTGAAGCAGACTACAACCTTCACTTCAACGTGGACTAGAGCTTTTTTTTGTTGAACCACATTGGAGTTTGATTGGGTATTCAGACCTTCCCAAACGAAACTGGACTTTCCAAGCAATGAACTAGAGTTCCATAAAACAGGCTTGGTGTGAATGCACCGTAAGTCATGTAGATTTAACCTGAGAACCAGCAAATGTGTCGGTGTCAAAAGCAATGTGTTGCATTAAATACACCAACTGATACACCCACAGATATAAGATGTGTGATAATTGCTGCACAACTCATTTGGAGTGTTTGTTCTACACTGATTGTGTAATGTGTGACTATAGGTGTTTCAAAAGAAATAATTCTGATGAACATCTCTATGTCAGGATTTGTGAGTGTTGCAGTGGATTGCCATGTCGGGGACAAAATGAAAACTTTTCTGTTTTATTATAAAAATCAATCAATCAATGACATTTTGGCCAATTTTGACAACACTTGTTGCAGCATACATCAAAATGTTTCGTTTGCTCTAAAATTCTTAACAACAATTTATTAGAGGGTCCAAATAAACACAACTGAGCCCAAAGTAGCACAACTAAATTAAGGATTTAGCATTGATTGGAGAGAGGTCAAGTCACTACACAACACAATGAAGCATCTGTGTCAAGCCCCTAACATCTGTTTCACAGCATATGAATGTAACCCAGTTTCTTTCCTTGTAAGCATCCATAAAGTTTTTTTTAACTAACAGGACTTTATTACAAGTCACAGTCGACAAAATGCAGCCTCAGACAAAACATAAGCCACCTGGTTAATTTAAATTACTTATGTGTACATGTGCAGTAACACAACACATAAGTGAAAAGTAAGCAGAGCTTACTTTTTGTCATCGCACAACAGTTTGCCCCTCCTGCTCACTGATACCCTGCCAACCCAGAGATTAATTTTGAGTCTTAACTTTCAATCTTTTCAAAAACTTTTCAAAGAACTTCTTAAAAAAACTGAGAGAAAATTGAGCACATATAAAGAACATGTGTGCCAAATTTGAAAAGAATTGGGTGAAATTGTTCGACAAATCGATTGGACAAAAATCTCAGATTGAGGGAATTCCTGTTGTATCTATGTATAATAATCCTTTATCATATCCATAATAAAGGATTATTACCTACAGGACTGTGTTGTCACCAGACACCAGGATTATTTTCACCATAAGGTGAGTCTTGTAAACCAGTAACTTGAAATGATGCTAGGATATTATCTAGTCTGCATCCAGTGCACTTTTACTGGAATGTTCTCTCTCATTTGTGTTTATCTGGTATTAAACAGTAATGACTTCTGATTTACTACCCTTGCCACAATAGCTGTAGAGTGTCTGAATCAGTGTGAATGACAGATTTATTTGTACTGTACAGGTACTGTGACAACCCTAATGGCCAGCCAATAATAGGGTTTGTGAAGTTGACAGACCTGGTGTTCTCTGTATGGGCGGGGTGGTTCTGTGGAGATCACTGGTAACCTAACACAGAGCAGTTACCAGCCAGGAGGAGCATTACACCGCTTTGATTACTTTCTGCTGCACTCACATACACTCAGTGAACTCTCAGTGCTGTTTAAATGCTTTCTCAGTGTTCCAGCTCAACTGATCACACTCAAGGCTTCATTCAGCTTTCCATTCTCAGAGGCCATCAGGTTGTCTACCAGTGTCTCAAACAACCTTCTGAACAGCAGGGTCAGGAAGGAGTCATTTTTGTAACACTGGACAACCACACCCTTTGTTTAACCCTGTTTTTGGCATCCAGCCACAGCCTCTACAAAAGACTGATACCTCTCTTTGGATGGGCCTTTTCCTCTTAGAACCAAATTTTTGCCTTTAGATCACATGAACAACAAAAATTGGCAACACAAAAGGGGTTACCCACAACTGTCAAGTTTTCATACAGTGTATTTACTGGAGGTTGACCGATTATCGGCCAGGCCGATTATCAGCGCCGATATTTGGAAATTTGACGTATATCGGTATCGGCCTTTTTTAATCCGATGGGCCGATATTAAGAAATCAATTTAAAAGTGGGTTATTTTGGCTCAGATGCAGCCCCCCCACTCTCTCACTATCCACCCCATGCCCTCTGATTGGTTGAGGCTAAAGCTATCCTCACACACACAGACTGGGACTGACTTGGGATGAGACTGTGTTCTACATACATTTTTCCCCATTACTAATCCATAGTGTGCTGAGTGTTTAGAACCAGATTGATGAACTAATGTTCTGGTAAAAGCTCATCAGACTGCACCTCAGCGTGCGTCCCTAAAACAAGTGAACTGAGTTTTTTAGGCGCTCTCTCTTAATCACACACACATGCTTTTCTATCACAGACTGTTTCCATCTCCATATTATCAGCAGTCTAATTCACAGACATGTCAGGAGGTGATATGTGTTAACAGAGCTGCCGCTAATGTTTACTCTGCTCTGACGTTCTTCTGAAACATTAGTAGTAGTTGTGAGATGTAGAGCACAGGGATGTGTATTACAGTTTCAGAAGAGTTTTCTGTGTTTACCTTTGACACGTGTTTTCTCTCCGGAGCTTCTCACACCAGAAAACTTCGCCTCTCCACGGTGTGTACCCCTTCCGCGTCGAAATCTGACGCGGAAGGGGTACCCCTCAAATAGCGCTGCTATGGGGCTCTGACCGCATGCGTCGATTTCTGACTATTAGGGATGAGACTGTGTTGGTATGTAATGTAATAGTGTGTTTGTGTTAAAGTCACATGAAGAACTCTACAACTCACAACTACTTAAACTGTGAGCTTTCTAGTCCTATGATCTGAAAATTAAAGTGAAGATGAGAGAGAGTCAAATTCAGAGGTGATTTATCTGAACATGGTGGAACATTTTAAATCCTGTGTGTGCTCATTAAAGCCCTAAAGGCTCTTTGTGTTCTGTCAGGAGTTTAATTGCACTCAAACTATTATATTTTTTATGTAGCTGTAGTCATATTAATCATTAATAATGTAGCAACATAGTTTTGAATGACAGGGTCCCTGCTATCGCATGGCAAAATATAAAATTTAATAATGAAATGATCTTAAGGCGTCCCAAATGCTGTAATAAATTAAGCATGATGAGTTGAGCAGATGTCAGCATGTGGCCCAAGAGTTTACAAGAGTCTCCCTGTATTTTTGTTGTGTTTGAAGTTAAAACAAAGATAAGTCATTATAGTTATATTTAAATTTTACTTTATTTACTGTGGAAAAATTTCAGGGAGCTATTTATTTAAGCTTTTATTCAACTTTATAAGAAATGCTTCTGAGTCTAGGAAATCCATGCACTTCTGGAGCTATTATTTTCTATTTGTTTGATTAAATAAACATGTTTTAGGCATTTAAACGAAACTCAGTGTTTGCATTATTCCAAATTTTTCACGCCAATTTTTACACTTTTACTGCAAATGAATATCGGCTCCAAATATCGGTTATCGGCCTCCTCTAACTACTAATAATCGGTATCGGCCCTGAAAAACCCATATCGGTCGATCTCTAGTATTTACATGCACAGCTTAGTCAAGCTATGACTGTGGTCTGTTTAATTGTACGGTTGTCTTTGTCTCAGTATACATGCAGTGGAGTAATCAATTTATTGTTGAAATCATATCACTTCCGTTACAATAGGTGGAGATATGCACCCTTTCAGCATGTTAACCTAAGGTGTCACAGACCACAACAAAGGTCAATAGTGACCTAGCAAGTTAGCAAACCAGAGGTAACCTGGCAAGATAATGGACATCAGCGCTAAGTTTTAGATAGCATACTTTCTGTCTGCTCTACTTTTTGTGCAGATGTGATGTATGCTGTTAAACTTCCAAGTCCAGATTTGGAGCAGAGCTCTAACACAGAACACCTTGTGCTACTGTAGTTCAACTGGTCTGTATGCTTGCAGGAAAAGATCGACTTTCAATCACATTATATGGGTGTGTTAGCAATTTAAACTTCGATTTCAGACGAGCTTACACATTGACGTGTGCTTTTAAAATCCAGTTTTAGTTGGACTAATGCAATAATTCATTTTTAAATGTCAGATAAACCCACTGACAGTCTCTGGGTGAATAAAGAATTGTGTTTGGATTTGTATTTGGAGTCATTATTTATAGGTTATTATGCTATTATTTTACTTGAGATGATAATTGGGCTGAATATGGAACCTTGAAGGTGCAGGAGACCTTCATCACCAATTTTTCATCCAATCTGTAAAAACCCCAGTCATAGCCTAAGTATCACGAATCCGTAAGTCTTTCTGGGATTACTCACCTGAATCTCTTCCCTCATGGTGAACAATTTCGAAGTGTACTCCACCATAAACAAACCATTTGTTTACAAACAGAGCCGGTAGGTAACTCGGGCATCTTTGGAGTTTTGTCGTGACATGCAAAGGCTTGCGTAGCTGCCTGGCAGTAGCAGCGCAACCATATGATATCATACGGCTACAACAAACATGATGCGGAAACGACTGAAATGGCTGCGCTACCCTCCATCCATTTCCGCGTCGTGTTTGTAACAGCTGCTGCTGCCAGGCGGAGCCCCGCTTGCTCAGCTTCCCTCCAGCAGTTTCCACGTCATGTTTGTTGCAGCTGCCACTGCACAAACCTCTGCTTTCCACAATGCACGGCGTAACAAAACTCCGAAGATGCCTGAGTTACCTACCTACCTACTGTTTGTAAACAAATGGTTTGTTTATGGTGGAGTACACTTTGAAATTGTTCACCATGAGGGAAGAGATTCAGGTGAGTAATCAGAGAGACTTATAGATTCATGGTACTTAGGCTATGATTGGGGTTTTACAGATTTGATGAAAAATTGGTGACAAAAGTCTCCCGCAGCTTTAACTAAAACAAGTATGATCCCTTTGACTCTTAATAACTTTAGTATAATTTTTGCACTTTCCAAAGTCATACTGTGAGCAAAATTAAAAACTTTGGCAGGCCGGTTTTGGCCCGTATGTTTGCCCCTGCTGTAGCACGTCTATGGACAGTCCGTCCAGGTGTTATATGTTAGTGATACATGACCTCAGTCTTAAGTTTAATTTTCAGTTTTACGGCCGTATGGTTTTCATGTACTAGTCTCGCGGTTCACTGAGCCGCATCACTACTGCAGACATTACAGAACACAACAGATCATAAGGTGACAATAATACTCCATGTGACAAACGCTCAGCAGCTCTATGGCTAGGGTCAGCTTCATGCATAAGTCCTTTTTTACTGCTCGTCACCCATTTCAGTGTGCACGAGCATAATGTACAAAAACAAATACCCCGTTGTCTTAATTATTTGCACCAACTGCCATAAGCCTTTCCATCCATTCCCACCTCCTCTATCTACACCTAACATCATTTATTTTTCAGTTCATTGTCAACCAGCAGCATGTCTTCATTACTTTTCATCTGCTTGTCTTCCATCTCTACAACTGTCACCAGGTACTGTTGGCTACTCTGAAGTTGTTGGCTCCAAACCAGTTTGTTCATCTCCACAAGACCCGTCCCCTCTCTACTACCGATTGGCTAGTAGCCAATCAGGTCTCTCACTCTGAGTAAACGGGCCTCACCTTTCGGCTCGGTTCCTAAAAACAAATGAAGAACAATCTCACTCAGTGTGAGTGAGAGGGTCTCACCTTTCGGCTCGGTCCCTAATTAGGAAGTACTTGGGATGAGGTAACAAAAACAAACAAAAAAAAAAAAACTAAACACGATTTCTTAGCTATGTTTGTCAGTTCCCACTGCCGATTCTTTTTGCAGTCACATAAAAATATTCCATCTGGAAATTATGTTGAGTCAGTGACCTCAAAGTTACAGAGTATTTGGTGGTCATTTTGGTTTTCATTCACAGACTTTACAAACCAGATCTGACCAATTTTAACTTAGTTTACAGGATGACAGAGTAGTTCACGTCTCTACAGGTAAAGGCAATGGCTAAGACGAATGCAAATGTGTTTTGCTGCAGATCACAGATGCAGTGTCTTTAAAGCGGAACTATGTAACATTTTGCTGTTTTGTCCTTCTTTATGGTTTCTGATGCAATTTTCTCTATGGAGCTCCCCCTACAGTTTCAAAGTACATATTTACTGTTGTAAAACCCACACTTAACCTCTCTGCTCTGACCATGTGCATTTGTTTTCGATGAAGCTGGTGATGAGACTGGGCAAAAAAATGGTGATCAAAGACACTGCTGGAGAGGAGCAAAGTGGGAAACTTTAGCAGGATCTTGAAGTTTCAGACATTTGTTCTCACTTCATGGAGGAGGTTGCGGTACCAGAGCTGCAGCAGGGGGGACGTGCAGGCAGGAACACCCTGGCTATCAAGGGGACAGGTCACATTGACAAGCCAGTTGTAGGTGCAGAGACCGCCGGTCTGCAGCTGCTAGCACTGCGCTGCTAATGTTAGCCACACAGTTTAAGAGCTAACAGGCTAACAAACATCAGCAGCTAACACCTGTCACTGTGTCCTGGTCACATTCGCGATTAACACACTGTCATCCCAGGGCTAACATTTATAACAACAAGAATTATCTAGACCTTCACCTGGACAAGGAACAAGCATCATACAACACCAGGTAAGATCGAACATCAAGGCTAGTTGTTATGCCAGCAGGGGTTTCAATCATTTTCAGAGTAGATGGTTATTTGTTAAAAGTAGGTGGCTCTTCCCAGATGGCAGGGGGCGGCCTCTGGTGCGGTCCAGGGGCAAAGCCATGGAGAGGGATATACGGAGGGCTGAAGAATCCCTATGCTACACTGAAGCAAAATGACTGTTTTGCAAAACTCATTTTACCTAATTTTATGACCAGTTTTAAAGCTGAAAAGAACACTATGCCTGTATTGCAAAAGGCAAAGTGTAGACCTCATAACAGGCAAAGACTAAAAAAAAAAAAAAGAGTGACCTTGCTCCAAACTACATCTAGTAATCTCAATTTACATTATTCTTTGTTCATGTATTATTCATATATATTTGTACATTTTATATTTGTTGAAGGTCAAATCAACTTTAAAATGATAGTCATTTGATAAAAAGACACATGCTCCTTGATCTTGTATAAATCTGATGGTCAAATTAATTCAGACTGGGAGATCTGATCACCAAATGGGCCCTGGAAGATTGGAGAGAAGTCTGTTGCAACTGAAAATGTAAAAATATGCTGATAACTACTACTCCAGATATATAGGTTTAATAAGGGATACTAGCTGGTTTTGGATTTTTGCCAGTCCATGTATAAATTTGCAATAAAGTTTCCTGAAGCTGGTTTATTCTGTTTAAATGTGACTATTTCATATTCTATTTCCAACCACTGTCACTCATTATGTATTTTGGGAAATTTGTTTACATAGAGACTATTAGTTTACATCTTACAAAAATCTGTTATAATTCACAAAATCCATATTTTGCTTTTTGGCATTTGAAGCTACAGACATACACGAAGCACATGATATCTTAGTGAGACTGCAGTATATTAAATGACCATCAGTGTAGATGGGAGAATTTATTCAAATGTAAATAAATAAATAAATAATAAATAAAACTAGGGGAACTACATTGCGTCGCAATATCGGTGACGTGGTGGTGTAAATGTATACAAACAATGGCACATGCCACACGGTTTATGCACATGTTGGGTAAATGGGTGCGATTCTGGGGTCCCAGGTGATGTCAAGGTGTATGAGCTTAGCCATGTTTGTATACAGTGGATGCCCTGGCAATCCAGGTCAAACCCGCTGTAGTTTCGTGTCGTCCGCATAGGGGATTGCAGGGTCACATTCACTGGCTCAATAGACCTTTGACCCTGTACAGAGGTTGACATTTCCCCGTGTGAACGAAAGACGATATATCCGGCAGGGGTCACTAGTAATAGTAATCTGGTGATACAAGTAAAGCCCCACAATCCATACGAACCAGAGTCCTGCACGGGTCCACTTTTCCAAATCCGCACCCGCCCGTACCTGCAAAGCTGTTTAACACAACCCGACCCACTACCCGCATTTTTTTTCCATGTCCAATCCGCTCCCGCCCGTACCCGTGTACATTAGTCCTGCAATCTGACCCAACCAGTGATTATACATATTGGGCCAGATCTAGTAAGATCTCAATTTGCATGTACTAACTTGCGTGTGCAATCTAGAATTTTGCATGTGGGGTTGAACCGCTGTTTGTGGGTGATTTATTCAGATTGCTTGCACAAATGTCAACAGGTGCAAAGTCTTGCAAACCACTCTGTTTAAATGAGGATTTTGTGTGTGCTAAACTGCTCTGGGATACGCCAGCATTAACAGTGCGCTGAATGATTCAGATGCACAGAAATGTGATGTTGGAGTTTTGTCATAGAAGGTATCGCACTCATTTATTCATTTATTTTTTACTTTAAAGGGGTGTGTGTGGGAGGGGGTGGGTTGAATGACTGTCAGGCACACATAATTTAGTCCCACTGTAACCTAATGTTGGTGCAGATTTTTAAGTGGAGTGGAAAAGAGTCCCGTAAAGTGTGTGTGTGGGGTGGGGCATACGTCTCAATTATTTTTTCTTCCATCATTCCAAAAATGTTCACACAAAGGTGAAAAATGCGTTCTCTGCATCTCGTTTCATCATTTCGATGTCTCCTAACCACAGCCGTGTGTAGAATTACGCATTCAACCCGTTTGCACCTCCTTTTGAGACTTGTTAAATATAGACGCAGTTGCTATGACCAAAATTGCTTTCTGGTTTGATAAATCTCTTTGCATGTGGTAAATTAAAATACATACATTTTCTTCACCCACCACATGCACAACTGCGTGTAAACGCCCCATATTGCATATTCATTATGGTAAATGTACTAACTGGATACAGACGTGCTATTTTGCACCTTTGAAAGATGCAACCCTTAGTGCGCACTGTCAGTTTGTACATTTTTTTTGCGTGTGTAATGAGTTTGCACAAGGTTTAACACACGCAAACCTTTAGTAAAACACCCTTCTTCTGATTGAATGACATAACCTATATACAGCAGTACCATACCTGCCTACTACACGTCCAACTTGGCCTTCGAGGATGGATTGTCCACAACTGTATATTCACCGCTGGCTATCTTTCTCTTTATATCATCCATTTTGATGCTCTGGCTCTGAGCTGCAACCTCTTCAGTGCTTTTATTTTTCACCTCCAGCGCAGGCTACCTGTCTGCGCTGCTCAATGACATCATTAGCCGGATGTAAATAGAGGTGAAGTTCACTTCAAAATAAAACAAACCAGATCAGATGATTGTCATCATTAAATGTCCTGCACATTTGTTTTCATCCATGAATCTTCTTTTATTTTTTCACTTCTTTCTTCTTTTCACTTTGCTACCCACCCGCATTTCATGTAATTTTACCCGTGCCCATACCCACGAAAATTCTTCCTATTTTTTTCACCCGCCCCCGCATGATTTTGTGGGTTACCCGTCGGGTATTCGCAGGTACCAGACCCAGTGCAGGACTGTGATACATACACACATTTTTTTTTTTTTTCACGATCAGGCGGCAGAAAAGACCTGGCCTGGGCTCCGGAGTGGAAAATAGCCGGTGAAAATCACCGGCAGCTGGAGGTTATTGAAACCTCTGTGCCAGTCACTATTCAGATGAAACAAATTAGACACGGGTCATGTAATAAATTACATACACACAACCAGAGGTCGCATTAACCAATAATATTCTGTCGTTGGCAATTTTTTTTTTTCTTTCAAGATGAAGGGAAAATTCTCTAGGCCATCCATCATTTTGACAAATTAAAATACTGAGGGGAATCTACTAATAGTTTTCACACAACAGAGTGAACAGAACCTGCTTGCAAGAACACTGGTCCGTCTCCATCTTGACAAGGCATCCAACAGTCCATAACAGTATCCTACTTGTATATAACCCTACAGTGCCTATATATAACCCCCTACAGCACCACTGTTCACAACTAAGCTGACTATAACACTGTTGCTTCTTTCAAATGACTCACCGTTGGTTCACCTGTAGCAGACCCCCTGTCCAGCTGGTGCCAACTGTGCATATTAATCAGTCATTGTCAAGTCTTGTCTCATTGTTTAGCTGACTATAGCCAAAATTATATGCTACTTTCCTAGCGCAAAATGTCAAGAGCTGAGTCTCCTTAGTTGTTTAAAAAAATCCAGTAAATGTGATGGCATTGACAAACACAATGAAAAAAACAGGGACTGATGTGGTGGAGGATGAAGGACAAGCAAGTAATACCCTAGTTCTTATGGCATTTGGCATGCTATACATATGAATTTTCTACTTTTGTGTGGTCTTCAATGCCATTTGATGGCGTGTCAATTTACACCAACTCTAACCATAACCCTCATTGTGTGGTATTTGACGCAGCATGAACATACATTAAGAAAGCTTATAATGCCCACAGATAACACCAATTGAAAGTGGTGTGCATATTTATGCGAGTCATGATATCATGTTGGTTTATCAGCCAGCTGGCGCCAGATGCATTTGCTGCATCGAGATGTTTCTTGAACATTAAATACTACTAATGATGTCTCATTATCATTACAAAATTTAATTTGAAATTAAAGCTGCAAGCAGCATTGAGCGGGACCTCGCACCGGGCGTTCCGCCTCCCCCGCAATCCGCCTCCCATGACCATTGACACCTCAGCTCCACTCACACCTCTCCGTAACGATACCAGTTCCCACCCTTTAGTGTCTGTCCTCCTTACATCTCTACAGAACACCAGCGACCCTCTGCTGAAACCACCATCACCTTTAAATGAGACTTTTATTTTGGAAACCCTACTGTGTGTATGTGCATTTGTTTTATATGTGAGAGAAAGAATCAGCTTGAAAAACGAATTGAAATTGTATGAATAGTTGAGCATAAAAGTGATGATTTATCATATTTAAGGCTATTATTTTGGAAAAACCCTATTGTGTGAGCATGTGTGTCTGTGAGAAAGAGTACTTTTGAATGAAGAAACATTGTACAAACAGTTGAGCGTTTGGTCATAAAAATGAAAAGAAGTTATGTAATAGACATTATGTATTACTTTTGATAAGGGTTTTATTTTGAAAAAATGTACTCCATGTAGTTTGTAATGTGTGAAAAATTTCCAGTATCAACAATACAAGGCAGCAAAACGTGTTTTAAAATGTGAGGGGGGGGGGGAGACCAAAAAAAAAAATTTCCTTGGAAAGCCTGGGATTTGAACCAGGGTCCTCATGCTCAATAGGCAGCAAGTGTAACCACTGCACTATACAGAAACACTGTCAAACCTGCACCAGTAAGACTTTCATAGGGATTTTGTCATTGTGAAAAGTGAAACTAAACATAGTCTTCAAAAAAAAAATCGCCATTATTCCATAACCGTAGGTCGTATCTGAAAAATTCTTTCACTTTTGGATTCTGCAGACTTGTGGGAATTTAATGAGTTATAACTTTTGTGTCAAAAGCCTGACATGAATAAGCAGTAATTGCAGAAACGTAGAGTAACTTTCAAAGGCAGATTGCTAACTTCCTGTTGGAGTTAGCTCATGAGTGTCAGTGTATAATTTGTCGGGCTCAATCAGACCAACATTTTGGCATTTGTTTCATGTTTCTGTGACATTCCTACTGGCCGCTAGGGCAGATTTTGTGTGTTTTTTAGTACATAGGTGGCGTTACAGAGTCCATTGTGGCACCCAAGGGGTAAATTTTGATATTGAATCAAAGTGTTCACCAGCCATGACATACATGGCAAATTTGGTGAGTTTTGGAGCATGTTAAGGGGGTCAAATGGCAGTCTAAAGTGGAAAAAGTATGAAAATAAACAAATTGCTATAAATCAATAACTGTACGTCCAATCTCAAAATTTTTTTGCATGTGAGCATTGTGCTGAGTCCCCTGAACACGTAGATATGTCACATGTGGGGAAAAACTCCAAAGTGAAAAATGAGTTCCAAACGTCGCAAGTTTGCGGGCTTCTAAAAAAAAAACTAAGACAGTTATGGAAAAAGTGCCACGTAACTTTTTTGAGGGGGGTTCACTCTATCTTTTGGTGCTATTTAGAAGTCAATACAACAAACGGTGTAATCGGAGTTAGTTTTAAAAATTTTATTTTCAAAGGCATATTGCGAACTTCCTATTGGAGATAGCTCATAGGTGTCAGCATGTGATTTGTTGGGCTCAATTAAACGAAGGTTTTGGCGTTGGTTTCGTGTGTCTACAACATTCCTACTGGAAGTTTGCAATTTGAGCATTTTATTTTGAAAGGCAAATTCTGAACTTCCTGTTGGAGTTAGGTCATGAGTGTCAGCACGTGATTTGTCGGGCTCAATAAGACGAAAATTTGGGCGTTTGTTTCATGTTTCTACGACACTCCTACTGGCCGCTAGGGCCAATTTTGTGTTTCTAGGGGGCGCTAGAGAGCTCATTTTGGCACCCATGGGGTAAATTTTTACATTTGATCAAATTTTTCGCCAGGCCTGACATGTGTGCCAAATTTGGTGAGTTTTCGAGCATGTTTAGGGGGTCAAAATCCAGGTCAAAGTGGTGTGTGAATAATAATATAAAAACGAACGAAAAACAATAGGGCCTTGCTTGCAGGCAAGGCCTCTCACTGTGTGAGAGGGCCTTACCTTTCGGCTCGGTCCCTAATGACGGATAATAATGCATAATGACGGACTTTCTGCCACCTTGCCTGTCAAAATGACAGACAATAAAAATGTCTAGCGCAACCTCTGCTCACAACAACTAGATTCAACTGACAAAATTCTGTGGCTAGCAGTAAAAATGCACTCCTGAGGCAGACAAAGGGTGATCTAGTAAACTAAACAAACATACAACTACGTGACACAAACACTGATTACTAGTATGTTAACATCTCCACTAGCAAGCAAGCATCCGGGCATCGTTCATAAAAGGAGTTCATAAACGACTTAACACCGTTACAACCACTAGCAATCATCAAGAGCATGCAAATACACTGAAAGAAATAGAGTATAGAGAATTTATCTAACCAATACTTGCAATAACAACAACACCAAGTCTGCATCTGTTTAACATGCTGGTTTTTCTTTCAGCATCTGCAAAAGTTCGACTAAGGCAGACTCTTGTCTTGTTCCTCTTCTGGTCACTCACTCTTTTCTTCTTCCTAGCATCTTCTGACAACAGCCACCTCTTCCTTTTTTCTGCAATGGAAAATGCCTATGAAATGAAGACATGGCTAGCTTGTATTTACAGCTAGCCAGTGGTACCTGGCGTGTTTGTGTCGTAGTGCAATAAACGATGCCGTTTTTCACAACAGACAAGATCTGGGCCACCAGGACAGTGACAGAGAAGTTACAAGTGGCATTTTCGGCCCTTGAGACCCTAGTGGGAAGGGGGAGGGCTTCCATTCTCCTCTTAACAAGCCATTTAACCATCACAATTACTTTGAAGCTGTTTAAGGTAAAAAAAAAAAAAAAAGTTACATATACCCCTTTTCCACCAAACTGGTTCCAGGGCTGGTTCAGA
This sequence comes from Sphaeramia orbicularis, assembly GCF_902148855.1. Taxonomy (NCBI): domain Eukaryota; kingdom Metazoa; phylum Chordata; class Actinopteri; order Kurtiformes; family Apogonidae; genus Sphaeramia; species Sphaeramia orbicularis. The sequence goes on along the minus strand of NC_043970.1, from coordinate 7,492,473 downwards.
GCCAGTGCCTGACTTAGCACCAGTTTTTTGTGTTTCCACCACCCAAGCACTAGCCAAACCGGTTCCAAAGTAGGTCCAAATAGGTTCCAGGCAGGCACCAACTTTGAGCTGGGCTAAACTGGGGCCAGACTAAGTGGGCGGGGATTACAGACCCAAGCGGAAACAGCGAAAGCTAACCAGCATTTTAAAAACTAAAACCAGCTGGTTTTTAGTTTGGTTTTTAGAGAAAGAGTTATAGACAACAAAAACAAGCAGCAGTGGACAGAGGAGGAGACCCAGTGCTTTCTGGCACTGCGGGATTCATCCAAAGTCCAAGATAACTTGCAGGGAACCTCTCGAACAAAGCCAGTGTTCGAAAAAATATGAAGAGAGATGGCTACGACTGGACCCTGGACCAGCTTCTAAACAAACTAAAGAAGTTAAAGATGGATTACAGGGACCAGAAGAGACAGCTTGGATGCAGCAGCCGGCTGAAAAGAATCTGACATTTTGGACCTGCTGGACTCCGTTTTAGGGGACAGGCCAACTACCGGTGCACTGAACTTGGATACAGCAGACACGGACTGATGGCTTTTGATTGTGGACTAGTCTGTTGTTCAAACAGCAGTACACAATACTGGTAAGTTTTGTTTCTCAAACACATGGTTAACGGCTCACAAAAAGTCAACTTTAGAGATTAAAGTGAGCTACAAACGTTACGGACATTAAAATGCTAGACAATGGTATGCTAACAACAAGCATTTCTGTGTTGCCTCCGAAATGCTGTTCCCTTGGTGGGTTGATAAAAGGCAGAACTGAACCGAGTAGTTAACTGAACTATGTTCCAGTAGACAGCGTTATTGTCCACATTGGGGAGAACATGTCAAATTAAAGCATTGTATCTTTGTTTTGTTCTTTACAGTTGTTGCCCATGGACAAGGAGGCAGACTCACACAGCAACAGCGCCTGGATTTTTCGTCCCTTTGAAAAGTTTGTAAAGCATTTTTTTTTTATTTGAGCCTATTTATTTTTTTACTTCGGTGTGAAAAAACCCATCTGAAATGCATTAAGTTCATTTTGTCCGTGTTTTCCTATGCTTCACATAAACTTGGGGAACAATACTGCCCTGCTGACCTCACTAATTATCTGTTTACAGACTATCCTTGCATTACGTTTCCACATATGTCATACAGAACCCCACATATTTATGTTTTTGACACATGCCGCAGCGTGAATATTTGTGTTTTTCACCTGTGGATTGCAAGATAGGCTTGTAAACACAAGAGCACCACTTGCTTCTGGGCGAGTGTCTCCCGCACCAGACTCAGTAATGTGATCATGTTTTACGTTGACGTAATGACACGGCTCTGACTTGGCTCGCTTGGCTCTTAGCCTATGGAGAAGCAAACCAGTTCTTTGGAGGCACCAGGTTGGAACCAGTTACGCACTGGCTCTAGCACCAGCACCAAACTAGCACCAGGTTCTTTTTGGTGGAAAAGGGGTAATAGTTCCATTTTAAGGTGTGTATTCACTGTGCTGCCTCAGTTTAAAGTCTTTAAGGCAGCATGTATTGACCCATCTCTCCTTTACTAGCTGTTGTTGAGTATGTGATGCAAGGTGATGATGTCACTGACCAGGGACGGGTAACTCGATCCTTTTTATTTCAGAGCCAATAGCCATTTCTCAATACACATTCTTGTCTGTTCTTCTGTTCTCACTATCTTGTGAAACATGATCAGTCGGGGCCCAAGTACTGTTCCATTTAAAAGTTCACACAAACCAAGAATGCATGGAATGCATGCACGGGACTGAACGCATGGGGTTCGAGTAGGTCCAGGAAAACTGTGCCTAAAACTGCAATAAATAAAAGATCCAAGAATCATATTCGATGGACGTAAGGAGAGAAAGGTGAATCAAAGCCAAGTCCGCAAAAATAAAAACCCTGAGACCACACACTTTGTGAGAAGCGTAAAACAAACAAATTGACCATGCCACCGAAAGCCACCAAAGACAACAAAGAGCAAGATGAGGTGAAGGAAAGTGTTCAATTAAATGATATTCAGCAAAACATCAGGAAAATACTTTTGATGCTGACTCTAGGGGACCAGAGAATGAAATCTGTTGAAACCAAAGTGAATCAGTTGACAAGAAAATTTAATCCATTATCTCAGACGAATATGATCAAGGTGTGCATATCGACACACAAGAAAAGAGAACCGGCTCTGGAAAAGCAGCTGGAAACTTTGGAGGATGACTTGGATGCTCAAGAAAATAGATTGAGAAGAAATAACATTCGTATCTTCAATCTACCAGAAGAGGAAGAAGGCGATAACTTAATAGATTATCTGGTTAATCTGATGTCAGAGGATTTGGGAGTGGGAATAACATCAGAGGATGTGGAGCGGTGCCACAGGATCGGGATAAAGCAGAAGAAAGCCAAATATCCATGCGTGATAATCATTAAGCTATGGAAACATCAGTGTAAAGTCAACATACTAAAGGCACAAGGTGACAAAGAAATTAAGATCAGAAACCAGATGACTTGCTTCGTTCAAGACCTGCCTGTGAAATTTAGAAGGCGTAAGTATTATCTTCCGATCAGGCAAGAATTGGAAAAAAGTGGTATGAAATCTCAGCTACGCTATCCGGCAATGTTGTGGGTATGGAAAGGGAGACAGAAGTTGCAATTTACAACCACAGAAGAAGCCCGAGATGCGCTGAAAATAAACTCTCCAAGTGAGGCCTCCAGTTCTCGTGTATAAAGGGCAGCGTCATGGTGAATGTGGACAGCAGATCACTGACGAGATGAACTGGTAAGCGCAATGCAGTGAGCACAAGACTTACGGATATGCATACACCATTTGTGCTGAATTTAAGAACTATTTCTCCCCTGGACTGACATAAAAAGAACTTACTGTTATCATGGATGTGTTGGAAGCCACATAACTAATATGGACGGATTAATCCATCACCACAGTCTAAATTTGGCATTAAATTTTGTGAAATTTCATGTTTTCATTTAGTAATTTTATATACATTATACATTAGTGTATAGATAGTGTGTGTGTGTGTGTGTGTGTGTGTGTGTGTGAGATAGGAGAGATAAATGCAGATGGGAAGAGAGCAGAATAAAAGAATTTCTAAGCTGGTATGAAAGATGAACGCAAGACTTCTCTGGCATGTTACAAATCAAAATTGGATCCAGGAAAGGAGGTGCCCCCATTGTTGAAAATGACCTGATCCCTTTTTTCCTTTTCTATATTTTATTTATAAACCCTTTTCCATTTTTTTTCCCCCTTATCCCTTTTCTTGTTTTCTACACATGACAATTCTATTTTCGAGGAGAATATAAATATATTTATGTATGAATTTAATTAAAAAGGATTTGTGGCAAAATTTTCTATTATTTTTTAATTTTAGTTTTTGTTTCAATTTTTTTCCCCCATTTCATTATGATGGTAATGTTAATTAGAAATGGTTGCTATTAGTGGTATTGCAATAGCCATCATTACCATTTATTTATTTTCATGTACTTCTTATTAATTACTGGGGAGACGTTGGAAGACAGAAGATAAGAATAGATAGGGATACCGCTTCAATAAAAAGGGTAAATAGAAATAATTTTTTTTTCTTTTAGGATTTGCAGGATAGGGCACAATGGTGAAGTGGTGGAGCTTAAAGACCCTAAAAAGACTGCTGCACCTTAAAGTAATTATACTTTGTTTTTTTTGCCTGTCATCTGTTAAATATTCGCTCAACACCTTCATTCTTGTCTGTAAACATGTGTACATAATACATATGGATTATGTTGAGACACCTATGGCACTTAAAGTGCAGTCTATTGCTACTATTAGACTAGCATTAGATTTTTACTTGCTTTAAGATATGGTAATACATTTAGATTCTTTACCTATACTAATAAAATCCAGTGCACAACATGGAATGTCCATAATTTACATAATGGTATAAAAAAAAAAAAACACAAGGTCTTAGCACACTTAAAAAGTCTTTCCTCTGATGTTGTCTTCTTACAAGAATTACATTTTTAAAAAGGAGAAATTGAATATTTGAAGAGATTGGGTAGAAGAGGCTTATACTGTCACCTACTGTAGCAATAGTAGAGGAGTAGGAATCTTGGCTAACAAAACATACCCTTTCATTTGATATCACTGCATATAGATCAAGACAGCTGTCTTCTTATTTTAACTTGTACTTTGTATGGTGAAAGGTATACTTTTATATCGCCCATTTCCCTAGGGGCAAATCTACATTTTTTAGATATATTCTAAATATGTTAGCTAATAATCAGACAGGAACTATAGTTTTAGGTGGGGACTTTAATAACACTTTTGCTAAAATTGATAGACACCGTTTAAAAAAAGGAAATTTTAAAGACCCTTGAAAAAGTTTAAAAATTTTATTCCAACAAATAATTTAGAGGACACTTGGAGATTATTATACCCAACGACAAAAGACCACACATATTTTCAGAGCAAGAAGAACTATTCAAGGATTGATTACATATTTTTTTCAAAACCTGCCCTTAATTTATTGAGTTCAAAAATTCATGAAATTGTGACATCGGATCACTCACCAGTAACCTGTCAAACTGTACCAACTGAAAAGCGAAGCGATTGAATTTAGAGAATGAATAGAGCACACTTAGAGGATGTAGAGTTTACAAAATATATCAATGACAAAATAGATGACTTTACCATTACAAATGTGGAAGGTAAACAAAAGGATAAACCAACCCCTGAAATAATCTGGGATGCATGAGGCATATATCAGAGGAATATATTAGAGGAAGGATTTATTACTTTTAAAGAAAGCCAACAATTATAGATTTAATTCAAATACAGCATTTTATTTAGGCTAATGGCAAATAAACCAGGCAAACATTCCTCTTTCAAAGTAATCGTTAGTTTGGCTTGTATTCATTTTATTAGTGCTGATAAGGATACAAATGCATTAGTCAGGAATAATAAACTTATTAACAATACACTTAAATCCTTTGATGAAAATTTATATAAATCAGAAAAAAAATCCACTATATAAAAGTTCATTTTTGGACGCGATAAAACTAAAACGGCTCTCCCAGGATAAAAAGGACAACTAAAATCAGAAATATCTGAAGAGGAAATAGTGCAAACAATTAAAACTTTTGCACTTAAGAAAGCCCCAGGTATGTATGGCTTTCCAGTAGAATTCTATGCAACATTTTGGAGAAAATCGGTTTGATTAATTGTAATAAAATATTATCTAAACTAATAAGCAATAGACTAGTGAAGGTTTTACCTGATTTAATACATATTAACCAAACAGGCTTTGATAAAAATAGACACAAACAAATACAAGAACATGCTTCAGTGTATTTCAACATGCAAAAAAGCACAATTTAGACTTATCAATGATAGCTGTAGATGCCGAAAACGCTTTCGGCTGCCTTGACTGGTTGTTTTTGTTTAAAGTTTTAGAAAAATTTGATTTACCAGATGAAATTATAGACTTTATAAAATTATTATCCCACTGCTAAGATTTACACCAGTAACTTATTGTCAGAGAATTTTACATTAGAAAGCGGTACCAGACAAGATTGCCCACTTTCCCCACTCCTCTTTGTTCTGACAATAGAATTGCTGGTAGAGAATATCAGACCAGACCCAAAAGTTACAGGTATCACAAACAAGTAAACAACAATATAAACTTAATTTATTTGCAGATGATATTTTGATTTACGTAACTATTATTGAGAAATCTATACCTTCTTTGTTTGAATTTTTTCTGAATATTCAATAGCCTCAGGATATAAAATTAATCTGGAAAAAACATAAATACTGGCAATACGGAAGCACAAAAGTACCACGCAGGGTGTACAACAACCATTTAAGTGGAAACGCAGCATTAAATATTTAGAATGCATAATAAGTGATAACAAGCAACAGATATACAAAGAAAATTTGGGGGTTTTACTTAATATGAATTGTGATTTCAGCAAATGGATTAATCTTCCCATAAACTTTACTGGAAGAAACAATTTATTTAAAACGACATTGCTTCCAAAGCTTTTATTTCTCTTTTCAACAGTACCAATCACGCCACCTAAAATATTTTTTAATAGGGCATATTCCATTATTACGAACTTTATATGGAAAAATAAAAACCACAGAATTAAAAGGAAGATTTTACATCTTCCAAAGGCAGAAGGAGGCTTTGACCATCCAGATTTAGAATTATGTCACCTAGCTATCCAAACATTTTATTTACAACATATAATCAAAAATACAATAGAAGAGCAATGGATCCACATAGAAAATGCCTAAGTCTATCCACAAAACCTTTTCTTTTATACATTTTTTAAGAATAAAAACATTAGTTCCATCAATTTCACAGTAAAAAATTTAGCAGCAATTTGGAGAAAAATGAAGAATGTGATGAGTGAGTCATACCCATTCCAAAAAATAACTTTCTATGGAATAACCCCTGGATAGCTCTCCAAAATTCATCATTAAATTAGATATCATGGAAGGATAGAGGTCTAGCAGTAAAGTATGTATGTATGTATGTATGTATCTATCCATCTATCTAAATTTGGGCTGCCTAATGGTAAATAAAATCTTCACATACATGCAACTTAAAAGTCTAATTCAGTCATTTGATTCGCAAACATTTGGGCAGCACAGCAAATTAGAGGAAATTATATTTGATTCAGAAACAGGTAAAAAAAAAAAATCACTGAGTAAAGTTTATAGAACCTTACAAAAATCATATGCGGTAGAAGCTCTGTTGCATTCTACAATACATGTGTGGAACCAAGACTTAAATAGAAATGATACTGACTTAAGAAGGAGGTAGAGTTGGAACTTAACAAGAGATATTACAGCTAATGAAAATCTACGTTTAATCAATTTAAAATAATATATAGAACATACTGTACAAGAAATAAAATTAATAAATATAACAAAAACACATCAGGGAGTTGTTTTAAATGTGGAATTAGAGACTCGTTAATCCATGCATTTTGGGAATGTAGTAAAATTCAAAGGATTTGGATGAATGTAGAACATTGGTTGTCCAAAGTGTCGGGTAGGGATGCAAATTATCGATTAATTCATTAATCGTTAGTTGGTTGCCCTTATCAATCGATTAACAATTAATTGATAAGCGGCAGTTTTCCTGAGAACCCGAATTTCTTTTTCAATACAATACTATAAGAATAAAATAAGATACTATAAGAATAAATGCTAAATATTGTTTATACACTCCATGATAAAACCATGTCATATTCCTTAATGATTGATTTATTGAAACAACTGGATACAGTCAGTGTTTCCTGTGGAATTCATCTGTTGATGTGGCGGTGTGTAATGTGTGTGTGTGTGTGTGTGTGTGGGGGGGGGGGGGTGCACGCGCGTGCCTTTCGCCGGTGTGTGTGTGTGGGGTGCTATGGAGTAATATGGAGGTATGGTGCAGTCCATGCCCCTGCAGACGTGAAAGTGAAACTTTTCACTGACTGTAGACTACACCAACCTCCATGGAAAACACTCCGATACTGATACTGACCCCGCATTTGTGCCTCTATTTATTCGGGGGTGTACCGCTCCCACAAACAAACGGGTCGGTCTGTGTTTAGCTCCACCATGTCCATAAAGACATTCTAACTCGTCAACGCCATGATCCGCTTCAATGACCAGCTATTCCAGCCGTGGCGTCGCAGCGCGGACAAACCGGCAGCCTTCGGACAGGTATGGATGGGCGGAAAAGGGCAATTAACCGACAATTAATAATTTAATCAAGCAAATTCTTATCGACAATTAATCGTTAGTCGATTAATTGTTTACATCCCTAGTGTTGGGTGTGAAATTTAATTTGATTCATCACTTTGTCTATTTCAAGATACATTACAAGATAGAGTGAGGTATCTACATAGGTGGATCATATTTTTTTCATCAATTGTACAGAAAAAACTGATACTTGAGCACTGGAAATCTACCTATGCGCCTTCATTGTCACACTGGAAATGAGAGTTGAGTTATTATTTTTACATAGAAAAGGCAACAGCCATGGAAAAGAACAAATTAACCCAAATTGAAATTATATGGGGAAAAGTGTTAGAAAAACTGATGATGTGAAAGGAAAACAAGGCCAGGTACAAGGATGTTGAGGTTGAGCATGTTTGCGAGTGGGGATTAATTGGTGCTGTTATTGTGGAGATGTTATTGTGTTATTGTGATCTTGCCAAACAGGTGGATTGGACAGAGGGGTTTCGTTGAATCCCCTCCGTGTTCATCAGACCTCACACCACTAGACTTTTTTTTATGGCGATACCTAAAAGACAAAGTCTATGCTATGAGACCTGCAACAGTTGCTGAATTGAACGTGAATGCACGCAAATACCTAGGGATTTGTTTCATGATGTATGCGATTCCATTGTTTCGCATTGTCAGCAGTGTCTGGACCAGAACGGACGTCAGTTTGAGAACAGGCGGTGACAAAACAATAAAATGATGTTTGTAAATTCTATTACATTTTGAAAGTTAAATGAATTTTAATAAACACCTACTTTACAATTATTTAAAGTGTGTATACATTTTTTGGGACACCGTGTGGTGTGTGTGTGTGTGTGTATATATATATATATATATATATATATACACACACACACACACACACACACACACACACACACAGGGTGGGGAAGCAAAATTTACAATATTTTGAGGCAGGGATTGAAAGACAGTGTATGACCATTAGTTTATTGAAAGTCATGAGAATTTATTTGCCACAAGAAAATTTACATAATAGAAAATGTTTTTATTCTATGTGTCCTCCTTCTTTCCCAATAACTGCCTTCACACGCTTCCTGAAACCTGCGCAAGTGTTCCTCAAATATTCGGGTGACAACTTCTCCCATTCTTCTTCAACAGTATCTTCCAGACTTCTTGTAATAGTTTTGCTCATAGTCATTCTCTTCTTTACATTATAAACAGTCTTTATGGACACTCCAACTATTTTTGAAATCTCCTTTGGTGTGACGAGTGCCTTCAGCAAATCACACACTCTTTGACGTTTGCTTTCCTGATTACTCATATGGGCAAAAAGTTTCTGAAAAGGTATGGATAATAGTGTTAGGTATGATTATGACATCAATATATGTTTGGTTTCAAACAACTGACGTAGTGCCTGCTGAGAAAAAACAACTAAATGTTCATTGTAAATTTTGCTTCCCCACCCTGTACATACATACATATATATGTCACAGTAGAGATTGAAATCCAGTAGGATTCGTAATCCTACTAGGACAGATAGGAATTTTAGTTTGTCCTAGGACAAACTAAAATCCTACAAGAAATTAGGATCTGAAGATTGGACTTCCAATCTGTCCTAGGAGAATTTGCAATCCTACTAGGACAGATTGTAATTCTATTTGGAAGTGGGATCTGAAGATTGGAATTTCAGTCTGTCCTACGATTTCGCCATCACTATTCCAGCGGAATTATTTTCATATCTTAGATACAGTATATGGCCCTTAGGTCAATACACATTGTAACCAGGATGCCAGCCGTCCTATCTGGTCCAACCTTATTCAATGGCCGTTTGTAACTGTCATTGGTATGTAAATGAGACACATTTGTATTCAGAAATCGGTATAGAATTTGAAAATAATTCAGCTGGAATAGTGATGGCGAAATTGTATGCTTACCTATGCTGAAATTGACTGGAATTTTGGCTGTGAAATGATTCAGTCTATTTTCCATACATTTTGATATAATCTGACATTCTCCTAATAGAATTCGAGATTGTCTTGACAGAATTCTTATATTTTTTGCCGTAGGACAGACTGAAATTCCAATCTTCAGATCCCACTTCCAAATAGAATTACAATCTGTCCTAGGAGAATTTGCAATCCTACTAGGACAGATTGGAATTCCAATCTTCAGATCCTAATTTCTTGTAGGACTGCAGTTTGTCCTAGGACAAACTAAAATTTCAATGTGTCCTAGTAGGATTTGTAATCCTACTAGGACAGATAGGAATTTGAGTTTGTCCTAGGACACACTAAAATTCCTATCTGTCCTAGTAGGATTACAAATCCTACTGGATTTCAATCTCTACTGTGACATATACACATATATATGTATACACATACATATATACATACACACTACTGATCGAAAGTTTTAGAACACCCCCGTTTTTCCAGTTTTGTATTGAAATTCAAGCAGTTCAAGTCCAATAAAGCTTGAAATGGTACAAAGGTAAGCGGTGAACTCCCAGAGGTAAAAAGAAAAAAAAAAAAAAAAACTAAAACACCTATTTAACCTAACTTTTTTTTTTTGTTTACCTCTGGTAGTTCACCACATACCTTTGTACCATTTCAAGGTGTTCATTGGACTTGAACTGCTTGAATTTCAATACAAAACTGGAAAATTGGGGTGTTCTAAAAGTTTTGACCGGTAGAGTGTGTGTGTGTGTATATATATATACATATATACATACATATACATATATACATATATACATACATATACATATATACATATATACATACATATACATATATACATATATACATACATATATATATATATATATATATATATATATATATATATATATATATATATATATATGTATATGTATTGTTGTTTTTTTTAATGGGAGGGGGGGTTGTTTTGTCTTTTTTTGTTTGTTTCAAGTTGATTTTGTGATTGTTGTTTTGATTTGTTTGTACTCATTAAGAGTATATGTCTTGGATTTGTGGACTGAAAAAAGTTTAAATAAAATCATATATATTTAAAAAAAAAAAAAAAAAAAAAAAAAAAAAAAAAAAACGGAATGTTGTTCTTGTCAGCTACCTTAAACCAAGGATGCACTGGTTGGTTACTCGTATAGACTTGCTGGCAAAATATTCCAAGAAGGACTTCGCGCTACTCTTGAATGCAGCACCACCTTCTGTGACAACTTCATTCAGAAATGTTTTAGAGTAGATGACCATCACCAGATGATGTGATACAATGTTGGTACATGCACGAGAAATACATCTTTATTATCATGATATGGGATTTAAAAAAATCTGTTTATCCAGTTTTGGAGAATTTACAAAATGTATAAAAATATTAAAGACATGTAAATAGTAGCATAAATGTATTGAAATCAAATTGAATCACATTTTGGTGGACTGAGGGAATACAATAGGTAGCCAATGGCAGAAATACAGCAGAGCCAGGGACGTTCACAAGCATGCAGCTGTTCCAATTACAGACAGACTTGTGTTCTTAGAAAGTCTGTTCTCTCGGAACATTCTTACCAAGACCGTAATAGCTAACTGATATTGAGAAAACAGTTACTGGCTTGCTTTACCATCAATCAAAACAACTAGTTAAACAAATGAACCTGTAAGCATGTCAAATCTCATTCACAACCATGTAAAAGATATGCATTTACACCCAGTTGCAACTCAAGTATATATTTATTATTAATTGACGAAACTATGTGGTTTTGGTAAGACTACTTCCAGTCTGCAGCGAAGAAAAGTTGAGAGCCGAGAATGCTGTTAAGCCATCAATCACAAAACAGCAATACTGTGTGCCCCGCCTATCCCAGGAAACCATTGGTGCTGGATTCATCCATCAGTTTTAACGAGATACCACGCAGTCGCACGACGGTATATTGCTAACCGTGTGAATGTAACAGAACCGATGTAAGCCGTGTCATCTCACTCGTGGACAACGGCAACTCGTTGTAAGAGAGTCTAAACTTATTCACGTGTACCGGATAAAATAATAACTTCAGAAACGAAGACAACCGTCGTGATTTTGAAAGTTACGCCCGCTTTATATTTGGTACACACCCAACATAATGAACTTTGAGTTGCCCGTAACTTCTTTGCCTCACCGACCAAAACATTCTAGACGATTAGCATAAAAAATAAAAACCTAAGAATTGGCTGGTACGTCTAATGAGGCTTTTCTCACACGTTGCGGTATTGCTAAGTGACCAATTTAAAGTTAAGTGGTGTGTACATTTTGCTACACCGCTGTTATTTTGAATGGAGTTTGGCGTGACGCGTGCCGAGCTAAAGACGGCGTTGCAAGCTAGCTGTTAGCAGTTTAGTTTAGCTAGCTATCGCTATCTGACGCTGGCAAGGGAGTAGCTTAGCTTTTCAGACACCTGGACATGTTTCCAGCATGAACATCACTGTGGACCACGAGTATTAAGAAGTCTAATCATTCATTTAGCTGGACAATACTCAGCCATTTTGTCTCCTCACTAAGACAGCGTCTGGGCTGCCTTACCTGCACCTCTTAGCCCCCTGCACTGGGACACAGAGAGGGGAAAGGCGTTCTGCAATGACCGATGTCTGTTTACAGTCTTACCGTCATATCTCTCCGCTTGTTCGGCAAGTTTGGCTTGGTAAACTAAATTCTCTCTGTCCGCCATCATCCGCAGTTGCTGGGACCGTTCGTGCCGTCCCGTAGGGAAGGGAAAATGATTAGCAGCTACTCAGCGATTCCTTCTGGTGGATCAGCAACAGCAGCGCTGCCCCGCTGTAACAGAAAACCCACCGGTAGCACTGGCGTAAAGATGGCGTCAACAGTCCATCCGGGAACCCTGCGCTGTAGTCCTCTGTTCATCCACACTACCCTTACCGAAGACACTGTCCTACATCTCCCATCAACCTCTGCTGTAAAAATTAACTTAAGTGTTCGTTATTCTTACGTATCAATAAAGTATTTTTGATGAGAGAAAGCTTTTTTCCGGTTTGGTTTATGTTTAAACATACAAATGAGCCCTTAATGGAATGCTACTTTTGTTATTATTTCACACACACACCTCTTGTATTTTGTTGTGTATTTACAGTGGCAGATCCAGATAAAATGGTAGTAGTAGTGGTGGTGGGGCGGGGGGCGGGGGGCAGGGGGGTCCGGGGCAGGGTTGGTTCAAGGGGGCAAAGCCAAATTAACATTTTAAATGTTTCAGATCACATAAAACTGATATTTTTAATTATAATGCACTAATAAAATTTATACAATTGAACCTTTCAAATGTGACCACTTTTGGAACTAAAGCAAAGAGTTCACTTTAATGAGGTTGTGCTCAGTGGTCCTATTTCGTGTAATAATCCTTTTGTTAAGAGAATATGAAATTTTTGAGAGTCACTTTCTGATTTTTTATTCCAGGTGTCATTCAACAGAACTCCATCTAGACCAAATGAGAAACTTGCAGTGTTTGGTGTACTCATGTGATTGCAATTGATGGATATAGTAGCAAAGTAGTGGCCCATGCAACTACGCCTGTGAAGAATAATCTCACTATTTATGAAGACGTCTACAGGTATGCCTTGGTTCCATTGCTCTTTGCATTTGTCAGTGTAATGCAATTATCTCCATGTTTTTCTTGATTTTTTAGGGGTTGTTATTTATCACAAATTAACATGGAAACCACATATTATATAAAAGGAAAAGATTGCAAAATCAATGGCAATCTTGTATAAGTCCAGAAATATATTCAACCACAAAGCACTACATATAATTTACTGTTCACTTATACTCCCTTATATGTCATATTGTGTGGGAGTGTGGGGCTCGACATATAAACAACTGTAATACTATAGTCCTCCTACAAAAACGAGCCATATGTATTATTAATAAGGCCGGTTACTATGAACATACAAATGAATTGTTTATGAAATCCCATATTATGAAATTTAATTATTTGGTTTACTATAAAATAATGCAAATAATGTATAAAGCCAAATTAAAGTTACTCCCTGTCTGTGTACAAAGGTTCTTCTCAACACGAGTCTAAATATGATTTGCGAGATGTTTGTAAATTTATTGTACAAAAGCTAAAAAAAAAAAAAGACAAAAAGAAGATGTATATCTGGTGTTGGAGTTAAACTATGGAATGAGGTCAGCATGGATTTAAGAATGTGTAGCCCATTTTGATATTTAAAAAAATGGTACGTAGGGCCATTTTTGAAGGATGCAATTGTTAAGCTCTAACAAGTAATAGGTAAATTATTTATTTTTGAGTCTACATTAAATTACCATTAATTTGGTGGTTAAGTTTTCTATTTTTCTGGTTTATTTTCACCTTTTTATGTTTCGCTTGTTTGTTTGCTTGGATACATTGTTTTTTCTGTTTTTTTCTTTTTCCTATATTGGATGCTGGGTAGCTGAATTTATGTAGGACAGGCATTAATATAAGCATTTTGCTTCTGCCTGTGCCTTTTCAGTCATTAATCTGTTGGTAATGTTTGAAGTGTTGTTGTAGACACTGGTTATTATGTGATGACTGAATAAAGAATTTCATCATCATCATCATGGCAGCCCTAAGTAAAATAATGAATCTGGTTATGTAAACATCACATTTTTATGGAAGCCCATTTCGGCCACTAAAAAAAAGAAAGAAAAAAAAAATCAATGAATGAATCAATCAAATTTTATTTATATAACGCAAAATCAAAGCAAAAGTTATTTTATGACACTTTACATATAGAACAGGATGAAACCAGACTCTCAAGCCAATTTACAGACCCCAACAGAATCCTTCAGAAGCAAACACTTGTGACTGGTGACAGTGGTGAGGAAAAACTTCCTTTTAACGGGCAAAAACCTTGAGCAGACCCTGACTCCTGGAGGATGGTCATCTGCTTTGACCAGTTGGGTTAAAGAGAGAGGGTAAAGGAAGAGAAAAAGAGAGAGAGAGAGACACTGGGGAGAGGAGAAGGGGAGAAGCAGGGGGAGACACATGGATACACAGCAAACTGAACTTGAACTGCTAAAAAGTAGATCAGTGGTGCGAGTATAATTACAAATAACTACAACAAATGTCCATAACTGTTAATACTACTACTGCAAGTGCAAGTATTAACAGTGGATATACTACTATTACAACAGTTAGTACAAATAATAGAAACTTCTGCCATCTATGGAACTATATAAGAAACACTATTACAACAGTATGGATAAGTGAGTGATGACAATAAAGGCAGGAGAGAGGCAGGACCACAGCAACAGGTCCAGAGTGATCCATGGAAAACCTGTGATGATCCTGGGAAAACCTGTGAGGCGGTAAAGCACAGAGACTCTGGGGAAGAACTCAAGTCAGTAACAAGTATTTGCTGGGGCCTAAATAGAACACAAGATAAGGAGAGAGGAAGGTCAGAGAAGAGAGGAGGTCAGAGAGAAGGAGGAGCAGAGAGGAGGAGCAGAGAGGAGGTCAGACAGGAGGAGTTGTATAGCTCAGTGTATCATGATGAGTCTCCCAGCAGTGTAAAGCCTATAGCAGTATTACTAATAGCAGCCTGAGCCACCTTAACTATAGGATTCATCAAAAGGAAAGTTTTTAGCCTACTCTTAAAAAGAGATAGTGTCTGCCTCCCGGACCGAGGCGGGGAGGTAGTTCCACAATCGTGGAGCTTGATAACTGGAGGCTTTAGCCCCGTTCTACTTTTGAAGATTCTAGGGACCACCAGTAAGCCTGGATGTTGAGAGCATAGTGCTCTAGATGGATTGTACAGAACTAAAAGCTCTTTCAGATAGGTAGGTGCCTGGCCATGAAGGGCTTTGTAAGTGAGGAGTATTTTAGAATCTATCCTAGCTTTTACAGGGAGCCAGTGCAGAGAAGCAAATACAGGTGAAATACGGTCTCTGATACTGGTTTCTAGTCAGTACACCGGCAGCAGCATTGTGGATTAGCTGAAGTGGTCTTTAAAGACTTTTTGGGACAGCCTGAGAGAAGTGAGTTACAATAATGTAGTCTGGATGTAATAAAACCATGGACTAATTTTTCTGCAACACTCTGTGTTAAAATATGCCTAATTTTAGCAATATTACACATATGAAAAAAGGCAGTTCTAGAAATCTGTTTTATGTGTGAGTTAAATGATAGATCCTGATCGAAAATAATGCCTAGATTCCTCACACTGGTTTTGGGATCAAGGGTAACACCATCCATGGTGACTACTTCGCTGGACACTGTATCCCTAACAGTTTTTGGGCCAAACACAATGACTTCAGTTTTGTCTGAGTTTAACAGCAGAAGGTTTTTGGTCATCCAATCTGTAATATACTCATGACTTTTTATCTCATCATTATGACTTACCATGGGCATATTTACATAATTACAAAATTATGAGATAAAATGTCAAAATTATGAGATACAAACTGCATATGGGCTGCAGACGTACACCTTGGCAAAACACCAGCACCACTGCAGCACATGTGCGTTTGCATCTCATAATTTAATTATGACACCGTTGGAGAGACTATGTCTCTCGGCTGGCCTGGGAACGCCTCGGGTTCCCCCGAAAGAGCTGGAGGTGGTGTCTGGGGAGAGGGAAGTCTGGGCATCCCTGATTAGACTGTTACCCCCGCGACCCGGCCCCAGATAAGCGGAAGAAAAAGGATGGATGGATGGAATTTAATTATGACTTTTTAATCTCATAATTTCAACATTTTATCCCACAATTATGACTTTTATCTAATAATTTCTACTTTATCTCACAATTATGAGATGAGAAACTCATAATTATGACTTTCTTATCTCATAATTATGACTTTCCTATCTCATAATTATGACTTTATCTCATAATTGCGACTTTTTATCTTATAATTATGACTTTTTATGTCATAATTATGACTTTTTATCTCATAATTATGACTTATCATGGTTTTTTTTTTTTTTTTTTCAGAGGGAAACAGGCTTCGATACATTTTACCTACATTTCATAATAACGTCAGTGGTTTTAGTGTAAAACAGCTTATAAATCAATCAACTTACGTACATGAAACAAACCTACTGCTCACTGCTATGGTATTTGACATCTTAATAAACACCCTTGTCTCTTTCATGTCTTTCCAATCCAAGGCCTGCTGTGATTAACCATGGAATGTGGGACGAGGTGCATGTTGACCATGGCAAGGAATTTTATTTGACACTCTTCATTCAGGAAATCCTTGCCCCCCCATAGACATTGTCAGGACAAACCACATCAACAGAGGTCAGAAATTTCCAGGTGTGCCCTGTTTTACATACATTTAGTTATTGCGCTCATCCAAAGCAATGCACAGGTGCGAAGTAATACCAATATGTAGACAATATAGACATTAGTGTATAAATAAATATTACTTTAGAAAGAATTCTCCTTTCTTACTCTACAGATCTTTAAAATGCTTGCAATTCTTTCTCCTCTTTACTATGATACATGTAATAATAAATATTTGTTGTTGTTTATGTTCTAGAATCATAAAGTTGAGCGGATGTGGCCTGAGGTCAATAGCAGAGTTAACTATCCACTGAAAGAGGCTCTTATTCACCTCACTGACCAAGAATTTTGGATATGGACTACAACATCACCAAACACCTATCTGCACTAGGCATGAAGAGAATAATTGATGCATGGAATGCACATAGAATCTAGGTATGTTTAAAACCAAGAAAAGCAAAATAAAACTGATTAGTTGTATTATTTTTAGTTTTATTTTAATATGCAATTACAGGAAAAGGAATACCCAATCAACTAGCAAGTGGAGGGTGTCTCAGAGGGCCTACTGCCTCATGGGCCTGAAGCAGCTGACCTTTACACTGAAGAGCTAGGAAACTGCTTAACAAGAGTCCGTTCATTTTGGAACAGGACCCATTCTCAATGAAGAAGAGAGGACCACTGCTGAACATCTTTTTTCTAAAATGTACCCAGATATGGTATATCTGTATAACAATGCAGTGAACAGA
This sequence comes from Sphaeramia orbicularis, assembly GCF_902148855.1. NCBI lineage: Eukaryota > Metazoa > Chordata > Actinopteri > Kurtiformes > Apogonidae > Sphaeramia > Sphaeramia orbicularis. The sequence continues at coordinate 7,474,752 of NC_043970.1, read as the reverse complement.
CATCTTAACCCTTTTCAAGATGCATTAATCCAGCTTGTGAATTTAACAAAAAGACAGCTGACCTATAACAAAGCTTACTCCTAAGGCTGCTAGACTGTATGTCACTGTAAGAAACTTAAAAAAAAAAAAATCCAATCAATGTGTCTAACAGCTACAGTAAGATTCATTCTTAATCCACCTTTAATGTCATCCAAAGCCTGCAATGCTTCTGACAGACCAGATACAAGGGTATTTCCTGCAAAGCTTTCCCCTCTGCATTTTACACACTGGGGGGACATCTGCAGACATGTCCAATGCAGATTTTGCATCCTACTATGGTTCTGCAGCACGTGGAGAGAACTGGTTCCTTCACTGGCCCTACAAGGCAGGCAAGAGAAGTTAAGAAATACATTTCAGAATAGCACAGCTCACTTTTCTTCCAGTGACATGCTGTGAAGACGCCAAAACGCTAACCACGCCGCTTCTTCAAAAAATCAAGCACAAAGATTGAGTTTCATATCTCCCCTAACTTAGCTCTTTGTGAAGAATTAACAACAGGCTCAGTTCAACGACATCAGAGCACTATTACGCACAGCCAACAGCATTGCTTATCCTGCAAACTTCTGGTGACTTCAGGGAGAAAACATATTCCTTCACTAGAGAAATGAAGGCAATGGGTTTTTTGAACAGCTTATTTATTTACAGCTTTATTTCCGGTTCTATTTTTGCCCGTTTGTGGGTGGCTCAGAGGGTCAGGGTGGGGGATGTGCAGGATCTTTTCTATATCTTTGTGTAGTATTGTGCTGGCATAAAATCAAGGTATATCATGTTTGTAACTCGGTCTGCTTTTTATATATTGTCTTCCCCTGAACGTTTTGGTTTGAAACCACATGGGTAGTTTGAATATTTTTAGCTGCAACTTGAAGGGCCTTAACTGTCCTAATAAAAGAGCAGCCTGCTTAGATTTATTAGCAAGAAACAACATTGATTTAGCTATGCATCAGGAGACACATCTGCTAAGAATTATGTTAATAGATTGGAAAACCACCTCTACAAGGTATCTGCTTCCAACCTCTGCTTTAAATAAAAGGGGTCCTAACATTAATACGTAAAGCTCTACAAATTACCATCATTGGCAAAGGAGGTGGATGAAGATGATAGAGTTGCATTTTTTAAGTATTTATAATGAAAGGAAAGTGCCATTTATCATCATACATGTGCTTAATTCATGTGACAATGTTTTCTTTACTCAGTTGAATACTATATTGCTGAACTTTCTGACTTTGAATTGGTAATCAGCTCTGATAATGCCATATTGGATCATAAATTGGATAAATCAAGTACATCTCAGTCTAATGTACAAACAACTAAAGCATTACAGCATTTACTTACTGATTTTAATCTTATGATGTCTAGCAGCTACATCATCCCACTGCCAAGGAGTATACCTTTCTTTTAAATAGGCATAAAACTTTTACAAGGATAGACTTTATTTTCCATCTCATATCTTTGGTTCAAAACACAGCAGAATAAGCATATGACCTTTACAGATCATCATGCATATGTATGTCAATTGATGATTTCTAATTTGCCCAAAAGACCCACTAGGTTGCAGTTTAATCTTACTTTGTTGCAAACTCAAGATTTCTGTGAACAATTGAACTGGATCTTGCAGAATTTTTAGAGATTAACTGTCACTCTGTCGATGAATGCTAGGTATCTCTGGGACTCAGTAAAAGGCTTCATAAGAACTTATGCCAGTTCATATTCTTCTAGACTCAACAAAGTGCAGCTCCAAAGGATTGGTGTGTTAAAAACCTCAATTTCTGAATTAGAAATATCTCATCTAATACATTACTCTGAACAAACAGAAAGTCCTTAACCAAAACAAAAGTAAGGCTTAATTTATTATTAACACAGAGAGCTGAGTGTTTTTATGTATATAAAATAGAATGAATCACTTCTTTCATGGTCATCGTCCCAATTGGCTCTTAGCAATAAATAAAAACAAATAAGCAATTTATAAATATAGCAGTCATTGCATCAGAAACTGGGTCTATGACATCTGACCCTGACTTGATTAATAGAAGATTCTCTAACTTCTATAAAGAGCTGTACATGTCAGATAACATTTCATCAGCATTAGAGGACAACTATCTTCAGAAATTAAATTACCATCATTATCAAAAGAAGAAGCTTCAGTATTAGGGGCCCCTTTATCACTTGATGAATTCAAACAGTTTTTAGTAAAAATGACAAAGGTAGGTCCCCTGGAAATGCTGGCATACATCCTGAGGTCTATTTAAAGTTCTGGAGCCTTTTAGGACCATCACTGCTGGAGATGTTTAACACAGCTATTCAGAAAGGATATTTTGGAAGACATGTAAATACGGCATTAATAATACTTCTTTTTAAAAAAGGACATGGACCCGACTAATTGCGCTAACTATCACCCCCTATCTTTTACTGAATGCAGATATCACATTTTTTTCAAAGAACATTTGCTAGTTGGTTTGAGGTGTACTTGCTAAGCTAATTAATCAAACCAAGGGAAGATTTGTAAAAAGGCGCCTTTCAGCAGACAATCTGCGCTGGTTATACATATTCTTGATACTAATGATAATCTATCATCAAAAGCTATATTGTTGGTTGATGCAGAAAAGGCCTTTGATCGCCTTGAGTGGCCTTTTTTATGGTCTGTATTGAATCGTATGGGTGTGAGGATTAATTTCACTGACATGGTCAAAACTATCTATACAAACCCTTCAGCTAGTGTAATCACAGGTAATATACATTCTCATCCCTTTAAATTAAGCCGGAGCAGTCGGCAGGGAGATCCAATTTCATCAATGCTGTTTAAATTATCATTAGAGCCTTTGGCACAGTCTATTAGGTTATCTCCAAATATTACACCAATAAAATAAAATCCATTCAGCATCATATATCCTTATTTGCTGATGACATTCTTTTTTTTCTGATATTAAGCACTCTCTTCCAAACATCCTTGATATATTTGAACAGTTTGGTTATGTCTCCAGCTATAAGAAAAAACTGGTCAAAATCCTCCCTGTGACCATTGAACTCTATAACCAAGAATGAGTGTATGGATTTCACTATCCTGGCAGTGTCTCACTTCAAATATTTGCAGGTACGTGTATTCACACCTCTAGAGAAAACAATTACTAAGAATTATAATAACACACGTAGCATGATTAAAAGAAGACCTGAAAAGATGGCAGAAGCTACCTATATTTTTTCTGGTAGAATTTCAATAATTAAAATGAATGTCCTTCCTAGAGTTTAATTTTGTAGCTACATGTTACTCCTCCAAGATACTGGATACAATACATAGCATTATCACTAAGTTTTTATGGAGAGGCAGACAACCCAAACAAAAGTTAGCCAATTACAAAGAAAGAAGGAATTCGGAGGTTTATCAGTCCCAAATTTTAACTTTATTTCCACGCTCTTACTATTCGTCCTTTGTTAACTGGTTTAGTGAGAAATTCTCACATCCTTAGGTTAACAGAGGAAGAATCTGGTGGAACCTATTTCTTTAAATGATTTTTTTGTTTACAGGTCTGTCTGTCAATAAATGTAAACTGGATACGGTTCAGTAATAGCCAGTGCAATTCAAAATTTCAGGAAAATAGATAGATTATAATGGACATCTAATGGCATGCAAGTATTCCAATATTCTATAAAAGTTTTCTTAAGTCTAGTGGAGAGCACTTTATTTCGCCTCAGTTGTATAAATCAGGAATCCACAGTTTAGGAGATTATTATGAATGATGATGGCAAGCAACAGGACAGCATTACTATTTGTTATTCATTTTTATTGAAATTGAAGGACTATTAACAGCTGTTGATTTGTTAAAAGAATACTTACTTTGATCTCCTTTTTCCAGTCTGCATATCAGCAAACTCTTGCTCTGGCACTGCAAGTATTTTCTTGCATTTTGTTTCCAGTAGATAGACCCTCTGGGAATGGAAAGGATAAGCATTTTAGATAGATTAATAGACAGAAGGACAAGAAAAAAACAGACATCACAACAGAGATTATATACAGTGGTGATATTACCTGTGTAATGGAAATGATTAAACAGTTTCTTAATTCTTTTATCCTACAATTCTACCTCTACTGTATATGGAGAATAATTGTCATTTCACGCCCAAGTCAACATACTACTCCAGAGCATAAATACACACAAAGTATGGCGAAAACTGACTTGGAGATATGCAAATACCAATTTATCATGTAGCACTTTATGAGAAAGCATCAGGAGTTACAGGGTCATGTGGGTTCCTGGAGGCCTGAGAAATCGATTCCTGATAATTTTAAATAATTTGTAAATGTTGAGAGTAGTAATATGTCATATTCAACAACTTGCATCTAATTTCACTGGTGGTTAAAAAAAATCAGATGTGAACTGAGAGCCCAGGTCTGTTTTCAACTGAGAATTTCTTTGGTACCAGCCATTGGTCAAACCAAATCAGAGAATATGTAAAACAGCAATAAATTGAGATTTACATAAAAAGTGAGGTTTTTGCATGATAAATAAAAATGCTTACCTCTTGTTCCTTCAGAGTCCAGTGTTTCATTGCCCTGTCCATTGATGAGAATCAAAGGGTCACAGCTTCCCAACGCATCTTGTACTTGTGTAAGCAGGCCCTGCACATTGGCCTCACTCTCAGTGAAGCGGCTCACCATTCTGCTTGGTTGTAATTTGCCATTCACCAAGTCTGCGATGAACACTGATCTAAAGTACATTCAAAAAGATGGAGAGGTGTAAATAGACGCTCATTACTTTCATAATGATATGAAGCCAACATTATACAATGAAAAGGATATTTTTGGTAGTTTGCTATAGTAAGGTTTAAGCTGGATACTGGGTGGTTGCTGATTGAGCAGTCATGTGGTTGCCACTAGATCAGGGATTAAAGCTGTCACAACGGGGAAAAGAGAGGACTCAAATGCACGGTACTGAAAGGGAAAAAATAAGTTTATTTAAAAAAAAAGAAAACCAAACAACGGAAACCTAACAAAGCTGAGACAGAGTCCATAAAAAAAAAGCACAAAACCTGGGTCAGAGTCCGTGGATGAATATGAATAAATGTCCGGGCTATGGAAAGGAGAGAGGAGTAATGGACCAGCGCTGCATGCTGCAAACCAAAGCCTTAAATAGGCTGAAGGTAATTGGCTGCAGCCATGCAGCGCCAGCAGGTGAATCTGATGATGAAAATGAAAAGGTGGAGCTGAGGGTCGCACAGGCACAGGTCCATAACCAAAAGGGAGGAGCAAAGAGTCACAAGCACAGATCCTGACAAAAGCAAAAAATTTTCATCTGACTGAAAATTTTCTTCTGGTCAAAACCATTGGCCACTACTAAAAATGATGCAATACAATACTACTATAGCGTACAAGTTTATATAGTCAATTTGGCAATACTGTAAAACACACTGAATGGGAGAGTGTACAGGTGGAGAAGATTGGTAACATGGATAGAAAAAATGTCATGAGTGGTATAGGTGGGGGGTCTGGGGGTCCTCCCCCAGAAAATTTTTAAAGCTTCAGGTCAATTTTGGTGCTCTCTGGTTAATTTTAAAGGGTATGAAAACCTTTGAAGCAAGTGAAAATAATAACTAGAAGAAAACCTTACTGCAAAAAATGAGTGAAAAACTTTTTATTTAACAATTTAGGAACTCCTAAAACATAACTCCAACTCCAACAGCACATGAATTTTGGGGAAAATGTCTGTGTAAATGTAACCCTAACCAACTAATCTTTTATTTTTTCTGCTTTTATATTTATATATTTATATATTCCGTTACAGATACTCTCTGAGGGTATTTAAAATACAGTGGCTTTGCAAATACCAAGGGTGTTACTCATTCATTCAGTTTTATCTTCGTACTGTATCACACAGATAGAAATAAGATGCTAAACGGGTCAAAATAAAGCACTTATGCAGTCGGGCGCGTAACCGCATAAGGCCGCGGCGCGCACAGCTGTGCGCACGGGATGGGCACATACACACAAACACAAACACTAGTCATATACCGGCGAGAGGAAACAAGCTATTAACCCAAACATGAAGGTACCTGTAGATCAGTTCTGTCTTCTTCCCTTTTCGCTGTGGTTCTTTCATAATGAAAGCTACTTGTTAGCACTAAACTAAAGTTGGTCTGGAGGCTGAACTTCGGTAAAGCTGAACTTGTCCATGTGTTTCTGAGGCACAGAATGAGCAGCGTTTCCTTCCAAACATAAATAGTCATCAATCTCTCCTCCCGACATAAAAATAAAGAAGTCATCTTATTATCATCGCTGTTAAACCTATCAGCCCCCTGTGCGTGGCGTGCCTGTGTTAAACACCTGCAGACCCAGGACAGCAGACACAGGACAGGACTCCGTGAAACACGTGGGGAAGTTACTTCAATATGACTTTTTTCCCCCCTCAATTTTTCCATTTGACGAAAATCCGTCGTGGTGACGGAGAACTTTAATCCCTGCACTAGATCCACTATAGGTTTGCATGTACTGTTAATGAATTAAAAATAACTGTTGCAAGCCTCTTTTAATACATACTCCTTACTACTGCAATGGTTCATTTGTTTTCTTCACTGAAATGTAAATTGAGTCGGCTTGGTGGTACAGAGTGCAATATACAATGCAGCATCTACATGTGCACTATTCAAGCAGTGTGTTCAGAGAGGTACAGTTTGCATAACCTACACACAGAAATAGATTGTATGGAAAATATCAGAGGTATGTTTATGCATTTGGCAGAAAGTATGGTAGGTTAATTTGAATTTATGATACAAAAAATGAAACAGCACCTACCTCTGAAACGATTTAGCCATGGACACTCTTGGAGGTAGGCATGTGGCACCTGATGAGGTAGCAGTAGCAGCTGTGCCTGTGTGTGTGTGGGGGGGGATTGGTGTTGAGTAGATGGTGATGGAAGCTGTGCAATGGTTTCAGCAGCACCATGGACTTCATATTGAGCTCTTGGCACTGGATCCATTATATTGAAAATTCCATTTGGTGACAGGAAAACCACCAGTTGAGACATCTTCCAAGTACACGCTTTGTGCTGACACCTGTGATAGACAAATAATAAGATACATGTCTAGCTGGTATATATCATGCACATTGCCTTTAAGACAGAAAAAAAAATCTTTTAAAAAAGTTTAAGGTATTCATGTTGAAGATGTCTATGTTACTTAAATTCCTTTCACGGTCTATAACATGGCTAGCTTGACAAAAATACTAATGATGTTTTTGGTAAAAAAATAAATAAATAAATTTTAAAAAAGGCGCTAATGGAAATGTTAGCAAGTAGTTGCAAAAACCTTACAGCACTAAAAGAAATGTGTTATTACTTTAAAAACAAAAATCATATTTCAGTCTTTACCTGAAAAATTCTTCCGATATTTTCAGTCATGTCCTCTTCTCGTAAACTGACAGGTTTTTGGCCCTTAAACAAGATGTACTGGTCCATGTTTAGCCCAAAAATTTGCAAAGCTGACTAGCTCACCCATCTGATTGCAAAAGGAGGAACCTGAATGATGCAGGGATGCAGAGACCAGGGTAACTGACTTCCAGGTAAGAACCGTGAAAAAAAAAAAAAAAAAAATTGTAAAATGCTGAAAAATGAAAAAATCGCAAACCTCTCCAATTTTCTCATACTCTTTTTACAATTAAAAAAAAATGTTTCTGAAAGTTTTTTTTCATAGAAAACAGCAAACTGGCTCCCTTTTTTAAATTTGAAATTCTTCCCAAATTAGAATAATGAATAGACAAAAAAGTACACAGACCCAAGAGGAACTCTTCTGTTTTTAATTTTTAAATTTCAAAACACAAATCAGATTGCCATGACATACACGGCCCCACCTGCCCCCAGTCTCTCTCTTTCTTTAACCCTTTTTCTTTAACCCCAGCTGGTCAAGACAAACAACCATTCACCAAGAGCTGGGTTCTGCTTGAGGTTTCTGCCTGTTAAAAGGAAGTTTTTCTTTACCACTGTCACCAAGTGTTTGCTCCTGGAGGATTCTGGTGGGAGTCTGTAAATTGCCTTAAGAGTCTGGTTTAGACCAGCACTAAATGTAGTGACATGAGATAAGTTTTGTTATGGTGTGGCACTATATAAATAACATTTGACACAATCTTTTTTCTTACATCAAACACATCACTGTGAAGAAGTGTTTTTATATGCACCATATTTTCTGAAGTCCTTAATCCCAAATTTGCAGCACTACTTTTCAGTGTAAATTAAATATTTTCACCAATCACTTTTAATGTACACAGGTTCTCTGTGCTATGGATGAAAAATGTGGGCATAGAATGTGGAGCTTTTGCATTACATGCTCAATGCTGATATTTCTGTTGAGCTTAAAATGCTACCTTGACAAAACAGTATACAGGGTTCCTACACATTTGAAATTTCAAAATTCCATATTTTTTCCAGATGTCTTAGTAAAAAAAAATCCAACCAGCCAACCAGTCTTTATATTTGGGATTTATGAGCCAGTCATCAGAGAATTTACATCTACCCATTATAAGTTCTGCCAACAATCATACAAGGCATGTTGAATAGCTTGCTCACTCACAAACAGCTGTTTCGATGGACAGGTGATGTCCACACACTGTGAAACTTGATGACACCTGGGCTGTCTTAAAATGGTTTGGAGTAGGATAAGAGCAGAAGGCTCGGCATTCAACTTGTCAATCTGCCCAAATGTTTTCTGGGATGCGTAGTCTACTGTATGTGCTCTCACAGAAGCATTTTAGCTGCGCTAGCAAGTTCTTTAAAAAAAAAAAAACAGATCATGTATTTTTTTTAGATATTCATAACTTTATGTTTTAGAAAATGGAACAGTGGTAACAGTCTTGGAAACATGAATATTTTTCCATACATTTGTTTCCATTTTCTATACTTTTCCAGACCTGGAAATTTATAATATCAAATTCCATACTTTTACATACTTGCGTGGGAACCCTGAGTATATATGGGTCATAAATGGCCCACAAACAGGGATGAAAACATTAATAGCATTGAAGTTGTATAAAAAAAAATCATTCTGGTCCATCAGCCAGTCAACAACACAAGACACAGCATATAAATTTTACAATTTATAAAACACCGTAAACACTTCCAGACCCATAGGACCAGACGTTTCTGTCCTTTCAACAAAGTTTGTACTATATGTACATACAAAGGCACAAATATCCATGTGGGCTCTCATTCTTGTTCTAATGCACCTTTAATAAAATGTTTGCAAATCACTAACTTTACCTGCTGCAGGGTTACGGTTACAATTACAATTGAGACTGGTGAAATCTTAGGTTTCAGGCCAGTATCCTCCTATTCAGAAGTCATCTTTTCCTATAGTATCATCATCATCAGGCTCTACAACCTGCACAGGTACCATCTTTACATCAGGTTTTGTGCAACTAAGTCTGGATATTGCTAAACTCTGAAATTCTTGGAGAGGTTTTAAGCTGTTTCCACACCTAAAGTCTCTTTGGTCTAGTTTGAACAAGTTGACCAGTTTGTAAACTTGGGTTTTTTACAGTGTGAAAAGAATCAGTTTCTTTTCACAAGTGAACCTCAAAAACCACATTTTGATGTTCATTCTGCTTTATAGCCAGACATAAGAAAGTAAATACAGGAAGATGACCTTGATCCGATGAACTAATTCAGAACACAATGCATCGACTCAAGGTCAGATCACATTCTCACCCAAACAAAACACTTTAGTGTTCATCTGAAACAGTGCCCAAACCACATCTTCCAAGTGCATTTCCACACCTGCCTTGTTTGGTCCAGATGTCAGACCGTTTTAGCTTGATTTGATCCCAATTTGCCAGGGTGGAAACTCCACCAGACCATGGTATATGCTGCATTCCAAAGTGCTAGGAGGTAGACTATCTCATTTGGAGTTAACTATATCCCACCTCAAAGCATTCCAGACGATACATGTTGAACATAAACAACTAATATAGTGGACCACAGATCTAAGCTCCTATTTGCTTTCTTACTGAAGAAGCATTTTGACTGTTGACAGTACAGTGTTCTCATATACTGTATGCAAACAAGATGGAAGAGGAGAAATGAAATGAGCCAATTACACATTGTGAAGTGTTTTGTCATTGCAAACTTGCACACTGTGCGCTGCCATTGTTGTGTTGACGTCACGTTGTAGTTTCCAGTGAGGTTGGGGTACTTCGATCTGGCCCCACTTTGCAACTACGACCTCCAGCTTTGACAGGCATTCCAACACATTTTACCTAGCTGGATGTTGGAAACTTCCCACTTCCGAGTACCTTGGAACACACCAATAGACCAAGCAGTCAGGTGTTGGTGGGGAAGATGGTTTGTGCATGGTTTGGACTTGTGGACTAATTACAGGAAAGTATGCAAGACTGTTGCTGCCCATAAACAAAAAAAAGAAAGAAAAACAAAGGTGATTTGAACTTTCAGGTGTGAAAATACACTAAGTGGTCTCAGTGCAGTTAATTGATTAAATTTATACAGGGTGTCCCATAAGTCTCCATACATAGGAGACAATACATTCCATGGTTCTAACATGATTTCTTTACATTTCTTCTTTATAGTTCTTCAGCAGTGGAGGACACGCATTGAAATGTGTTCCCGACAAAATGGCAGTCATATAGAGTATTATATAAATAAAAATGGTTTATGTCAAGAAACGTTTATTTTTCCTATGTATGGAGACTTATGGGACACCCTGTATAGTGCTTTTCTATTAGCACATACTCAAAGCACTTACAATGGATCCATTATTCATTCTCACTCTGGTGGTGGTAAACTATGTTTGTAGCTATACCTGCCCAGGGGCAGACTGATGGAAACGTGGCTGCCAACCACGCCAATGGTCCCACTTCAATGGCTGAAGTGTCTTGCCCAAGGATGCTGATGGCTAAATTACTAGGACAGAACGAGATTCAAACCACCAACCCTTCGATTATTGGACAACCCACTCTACCTCCTGAGCCACGGCCACCCCCAGATGTCATGGTCTGCACTGGATTGGAATTAGTGAGTTCAGACCTTACAAAATAAAACATGAACTAGCATTCAATTTGAATGGATCGGTTCTAACTAATGGGGATGTTGTCGGGCGGTGGAAGGAATACTTCGAGGATCTCCTCAATCCACTGCCACGTCTTCCATAGAAGAAGCAGAGGCTGAGGTCTCAGAGGTGGACTCGTCCATCACCCAAGCTGAAGTCACCGAGGTGGTTGGCAAGCTCCTCAGTGGCAGGGCACCGGGGGTGGATGAGATTCGCCCTGAGTACCTTAAGTCTCTGGCTGTGCAGGGACTGTCTTGGTTGACACGTCTCTGTAACATCGCGTGGCTGTCGGGGACAGTACCTCTGGATTGGCAGACCGGGGTGGTGGTTCCCCTTTTTAAGAAAGGGGACCGGAGGATATGCTCCAACTATAGGGGGATCACACTCCTCAGCCTCCCGGGGAAAGTCTATTCCAGGGTACTGGAGAGGAGGATCCGACCGATAGTCGAACCTCAGATCCAGGAGGAACAATGCGGTTTTCGTCCTGGTCGTGGAACGCTGGACCAGCTCTATACTCTCCATCGGGTGCTCGAGGGTTCATGGGAGTTCGCCCAACCAGTCCACATGTGTTTTGTGGATCTGGAGAAGGCATTCGACCGTGTCCCTCGTGGTATCTTGTGGGGGGTGCTTCGGGAGTATGGGGTCCGGGGCCCTTTGCTAGGGGCAGTCCGGTCCTTGTATGACCGAAGCAGGAGCCTGGTTCGCATTGCCGGCAGTAAGTCAGACCTGTTCCAGGTGCATGTTGGACTCCGGCAGGGCTGCCCTTTGTCACCGGTTCTGTTCATAATTTTTATGGACAGAATTTCTAGGCGCAGCCAAGGGCCGGAGGGCGTCCGGTTTGGGGACCACAGGATTTCATCTCTGCTTTTTGCAGATGATGTTGTCCTGTTGGCCTCATCGAACCTGGACCTTCAGCGTGCACTGGGGCGGTTTGCAGCCGAGTGTGAAGCGAGCGGGATGAGGATCAGGACCTCCAAATCCGAGGCCATGGATCTCGACCGGAAAAAGGTGGTTTGCCCTCTCCGGGTCGGTGGGGAGTCTTTGCTCCAAGTGGAGGAGTTTAAGTATCTCGGGGTCTTGTTCACGAGTGAGGGAAGGATGGAGCGTGAGATTGACAGACGGATCGGTGCAGCGTCTGCAGTGATGCAGTCGCTGTACCGGTCGGTTGTGGTAAAGAAGGAGCTGAGCCAAGAGGCGAAGCTCTCGATTTACCGGTCAATCTATGTTCCTACCCTCACCTATGGTCATGAGCTTTGGGTCATGACCGAAAGGACAAGATCCGGATACAAGCGGTCGAAATGAGTTTCCTCCGTCGGGTGGCTGGGTGCACCCTTAGGGATAGGGTGAGGAACTCAGTCACCAGGGAGGAGCTCGGAGTAGAGCCGCTGCTCCTCCGCGTCGAGAGGGGCCAGCCGAGGTGGCTCGGGCATCTGTTTCGGATGCCTCCTGGACGCCTCCCTGGGGAGGTGTTCCAGGCATGTCCCACCGGGAGGAGACCTCGGGGAAGACCCAGGACACATTGGAGAGACTATGTCTCTCGGCTGGCCTGGGAACGCCTCGGGATCCCCCCGGAAGAGTTGGAGGAGGTGTCTGGGGAGAGGGAAGTCTGGGCATCCCTGCTTAGACTGTTACCCCCGCGACCCGGCCCCGGATAAGCGGAAGAGAATGGATGGTTCTAACTAAATCCAAGTTAGGGTTAGCCCTAACCTAGTATTGATGAAAGAGTAAAAAAAAAAAACATTGAAAATCTTTGATCTGAAGGACTGGTGACTGAGAAAAAAAAATTATGCTGGATGTTTATCTTACCTTATTCCTGCTGTATCATGGGAAAGATTACAGAAGCGTAACAGTTGTCAGTGTAGGCCAGTCATATTTTGCTACAGTAGATAACTAAGGGCAGTAGGCCACATTGCACATTTGCTGCATCTTTGCTTTTTCTGACAAATAAGCACGACTGTGAACTGGTACAGGTGAGGCATAACAATAACTGGCTGATGGTGTATTGCACTGACATAAAGCTGATGATGTGTAATTAATAGGGATGTACCTATCCGATATTGGTATTGGATATCCATCCAATATCGGTAAAAAAAAAAGTGCCGATCCATGCAACCGATCCAGAGTGGTTATTTTATTTATTGCATTACTTAGAGCAGCTGCAGCTGAGGGCTCCTCCATTACTTTGCTGGTCTGTGTCACACACTTTGTGATGCTACCGTCAATGCGACAGGCGAATTATTCCTTGTGGCAGAGATCTTTGGTTGTGGGAAACGTAATTTAGCATGAAGGCAGCTAACAGCAAAGGGTCGGCGGTGTGGCATATTTTACACTCGTCATGCCCACAGCTTCCACTGCTACTTGCAGTATTTGTTATGCGTGTGTTTCAAGAGGCAGCAGCAGCATTGCAAAGTACAACACAACTAACCTTACAAAGCATTTACAGAAGCATCACATCAGAGTACAAGTACAGTGAAACTAAGGCTAAGTAGCCCAAGCAGTTAACTTTAATGAGTGCAGTTTATTAGGCAGCAAGCCATGTACCCATGATGTGCATGGTTAATTTTTGAAAAGCATGGCCAAACAAAAATGGTGCATGGCTTGCTCAAAGCCTTGCTAATTATCATATATTGTTGTCTTACCTTGTCACGGGTATTACCATGTCGAAATGCAAGTGGTTGGACTATTAAGAGTGTTTCTCAACGGGGGCGGTACCCTGTGTAAAGACCCCATTTATTTTTATGTTATTTAAAGGGTAAATTAAGCTGGATTTATGATCCTTTTTGCACTAAAAGTTTCTTAACAGTGATAGCCCCTATAGCTGCTTTACCTCTGGTTAACTGAGAAGGTAAATATGTTTTATGATTGACTCTACTCAACCACCAACTCGTCTATGTTTACATTTTCTCATTTGATGTTCTTAAGTACAGGCATTCTGTTTCCTGACCAGTTGGGTGTCTCATTTAAAAGACACATTTTCATTGTCATTTCTTTTTCTCTTGACTGTTTTTGATACAATGACTGGTACACGTTTTTTAAAACGAGTGACAAATTGCTCTTCACAGGTATTTCTTACTTGAGGTTTAAGAGTGAAAAGTGACTGATATTACCTTAATTAATCCCCAGTTTCTTTCTCACTGTTCATAATAAAATAAATTTAACAATAGTACTGGATCGGTCAGTATCGGTATTGGCAGATATCAGCAGTCCTGGTATCGGGTCCGTATCAGACCCCAAAATATTGGATCAATACATCCCTAGTAATTAATGCAAGTATTCCATACAAAAATGCAGATTAAGAGAAATTTCAATTCACAGTTCATGATCAGTGGCACTAATAGGACATTTGAAGCTTTTCTTTTGCTACCTCAACATAAACTGTAGTTTCATTAGTGTTTTAAGATGGACCTGACCTTAAAAGCAGCATCACAACTACAACGATGCTGGAAGACAAAAATTTAATCTAAAACACTCTTTCATATCTCCGCTCCTATACACAGCCTCATCTGCTGCATTGCAAGTCATCCATGCTAGCTGAAATAAGTTTAAAATAAACAAAAATAAAACTGTGGTACAAAAACGGTTAAGTTGAACACAAGGAACAAAGTGTACAACTGTTGCATGTAAGGTGTGTATAATCAATTCTATAATATTTCCACATTTAGTACAAAAAAGAAGACTCAGACTGTAGTGTGGGATGTAAAAAGTTGGCGAGGTTGTCTCGCTGAGGAAGAGGGGGAGCATCTTTTTCCTTGGTCAGGACGTTGTTTCACAGTCTGGCCCTCCAAACACGCACTGATTTAATGAAGCAGAGGGTTCTGCTTGTGGTGTGTAATGAGTTGGTTTTTATTCCTTTCCTTTTGGGCATGAATGAAACTTAATGCGCAGGTACAGATACCATAGGAAGGGAAGAGTCGGCCAACTCTACTTTGTACATTTTGATGTATGGCACTGACTACAATACTGGTATGTAAACTAAGGTTAGACTGATATTGGTTACTGATGGCAAACACTGCCACCTCTACCTGCTTCCATTTCTCTCTTTCATCTGGATTCATTGAGTATTTTTAATGACACTATTGTGAACTGAGGAAATACTACTGCATCATATGCAGGTATCACAACCATATACAACATGATGTGTTGTTAGCTATTAGTTCTGTATAGAGGCATATAAACAGAGACTAACAGCTTTACTTGACATCTGTCATTGTAGCCAACTACTGAGTATTACAAGCATAAGCTAGGTCTGATAAAGACTAAAGTAAGTATCCCATTCTGTCACAATTTGGGAATCAGGCCTCTGAAAATTACCCAAATATTCAATCTCGAAAATGAAAAAGGGAAAAACCCTTCAGCCAACACCCGAACATGTGGACACTAAAGATTAAGGGAGCTACAACCGTGGCAACCCTAGCATGCAGAAATCATTAATTCACAATCACCAAATCCACACCAGTTTGCATTTACCTCAGAAATTACTGACAATCTATTATCATTTTCTTTAGAGGCTAAATGGACATTCATCTGAACTAATTCTCCCCATATGGCTCTGCACAATACGGTATGTTCCTCTAAAATTATTTATCAGTAAATATAACATCTATAAATGTAGCCATTTACCTAAACAGAAGTATGCTTACTGATTTTAGAAAGTAAATGTTTGTGATCAGGAAGGAAGCCACCAGTAACTTAAATAAAGTGATATCAGTCCAACCTTAGTGTAAATTCTGAGTTTAATTGACGGTCACTATAGGGGGTCAGCTGACTTATGTTACTCTAGCCAGTTTTGCTGTGACGTCCATTTATAACATGCTTGTAGAATTCTTTTGCGTTCTGGGTATGATGAAGTGATCGAGAAAAGGGTTGCATTAGGAGAGGCTGAGCATGGATGTTCCTCAGCTCTCGTCGTCAAGATGGTGCTGTTCCAACAGTCGTACATGAGTGAAGGGAAAGTGGCCTCGTTTACCCTTGCACTCACCCTCCCATTGGCCGTTCACGTTGATCTTCGTCACTTTGACCATGTCGCCCACCTGCCAGAAATATAATCAATATTTAAATTCAATATGTTGACATATGCCCACATCCTTTCATACAATAAACCTGATGTGAAGAGCTTCATGTAAATTGGCAGAATTGGTTCATGGGATTAACTTGTAAACAGAAGCCCTCTATATGACAGAAATGAAATCGAGCCTTCATCGAGATTAGTACCTAATACAACTGACTGACCCATCTTTAATTTTACAACTACAGAAAAACAAAGCCACATACAGACAGCCTAGTAACAATGACCTATAATTTGTTTAAAAGAGCACCACCAATTTTTCACAACTAGAGACTAGTTGATGAGTCAAGAAGAGTAATTATCAGCCTGTGAAAAAATGAATCAGTGCCTGCGTTCAAGTATAAAGTGTCCATTAGATGCTGACTCAAGATGAATGCTATTCAAAAAGGGAAACTTCTCTAAATTTTTTACCCAGGAGTTGTTCTGGTCCTCTAAATGATTTGGTGGAAGCCAGTATAGCATTTTGTTTGAGTACAATCCCGCTGAGGGCCACTAGAAACTGCCTAGAAAAAAGCTCTTGCTACTATTTTTCCCAGAGGTCATTCTGGTCTTATACATTTTATTTGGTCTCTGTAATACATGTGTTGATCCATTTTTTTAAAAGGTTCAATGTCGGTCTGCAAAATACAAGCAGAGTAATCACGCTTCGATTGGATCCGATCAGATATCAATTTGATTCAGTATTAATTGATTGATTCAGATTCATTTAGTGATTGAGGATAAAGCAGGCTCAGAAAATGAATGAATGAATGAATGAATCATTTAGTGATACCAAAGTACAATTTTGAGCTTATCATTTGAATACCGCAGCCATGCAACACATCAATACTGGTATCAGCATTGACATTACAAAAAAAAGACATTTCAGCAGTGAAGAGATGAATCTCTTAAATAATGAACGGGACAGAAACATTGACACATTTCTACAATGGCTCAGACCAGACTTGTTTGTCATCTTCATTCTGTTTTATGGCTGGTGGCTTCCAGCGTTAAGGTGCATTACTGTCACCCTGGGGCACCGCAACCAATTTTGGCACCACTGAAAATAATCATGTTGGGCCCTTGGTACAAGAAAGTCACGGGGGCGGGGGGGGGGGGGGGTGTAGCGATCTATGACTGTTGCTTTACTGTTCCTCTAACTCCACTGTAACTGATAGTATGACCGATGGCTGAGTGTGGATCCAAGTTAATATTCCTATAAAAACCAGCTTCCATGACCCGCCTCGGAGAGCCTCCACTGACCAGACGGTCCTGTAGGCCAGTTCCTCCACACGGCGGGTTCGAGTTTGAGGCTGGGAGGACCTCCCACAGAGGGGTTCCTCCATATACCTCCCACGCCAGAACTGTCATGAGCAAGATCAAAACACCCTGTCTCCCCAGGGGCTCACGAGACGGAGCCAGCCGTGCCTCCGCATCGGTGGTGCCCAGTCAGGTACGCACAGTCCTGCTCTGAAAAATCAATCTCATCCTCTATTAATCAATTACACAAAATAAAATGAAATCGATCTAAAATCGATCAAATTACTTTTTTTACCCAGCCCTATCACACCCCTCATTATCCAAACAGAGTCAAACAGGCATAAAGAGAAAATACACACCCAGTTGATCAACCAAGTGATGGTGATGCTGTTAATACTGGACTCTTGAGTCTTATTTTCCTTCCTTGTTTCATTTAGCTTTGTCTGGTGGTATTCATCTTGTATTGTTATTCTTGTGTGCACTACTGAACTGTGGTTTATCACTGAGCCTGTTTACATGCAAACTAATACTTCAGTCACCCAATTTCTGGAGTTGTCATGTGAACAGTATAATCTGATATACTTTATCAGATAACACCAGTAATCTGATTATGAGATATCGGATTAACACCACTGGAATTCTCCTCAATACTCAGATGTGTTCTTAGATGTATACAGGTTAATCTGATTTATTTGGTTCTGTGCATGTATAAAACCATTAAAATCACAGAAACTGAAGTTACACAATCAAATATGAGCGGAAGACAATAATAGGAAGTTTGAGTCTACTATCACTATGTTAGTTGTATTCTGAAAAAAAATCTGATAATGGACCGAGGCATCTAAACCACAGTTTTCGATTATCACATTTCTTGAGTGGATGTAAACGTGTCGGATCAGATTATTAGAAGTATCTGCTCATTCCCAGTTACAAGATTTTTATGGTCATGTAAAATCTTCACCCCCTCACAGCTAAACAGCTTCACCCACTCCGGGGACCCTCTCTTGTGAGAGGGTCCCCGGAGTGTCCCTCAGCAGCTACCACCTGACTGACCTGGAGTACACTGATGACACCATCCTGCTCAGCACACTACAGTCAGCTGAGAGATGCCCTGGGCATATACAGTGAAGAGGCAGAGAAACTTGGCCTCCAAGTGAAGTGGACAAAAACCAAGTTCATGCATGTCGGTGATGGGCCAGATCCACCTCCTTTGCAGCTTGGTAATGACATTGTAGAGCCTGTCAAGAGTTTTGTGTATCTGGGGTCCATGGTGCCCTGGCAACATCAGCTCTGCAGTCTCTCTGGAAACCACTCTGGCGGCAGACCATCTCACGCAGGACGAAGCTCCAGATCTACAACTCTGCCGTCCTCTCCATCCTGCTCTATGGCTCGGAAACATGGCCCTTAAACAAGACTGGCTGCCAGAATAGACGGCTTTGATAGCTGGGCTCTCAGAACCATTGAAAACATCAGGTGGCCCCAGTGGGTTTCCAATGAGGTGCTTCGAACCCACACATGCCAGCCCAAAGCATCCAGCCTGGCCGCACAACATCACACCCGCTGGTTCGGTCATGTCCTCCGCCTCCCTCCTGACCATCCAACAAGAGCCATCCTTCAGTTTGACCCAAAGGCCGCAGACTGGAAACGACCATGAGGCAAGCCCCGCACCCGATGGCTCGACGTCATTGCGGGCAACTTCCAACAACATGGAGTTACCGTGAAGGATGCACAGAAGCTGGCACAAGACCGCCGGCAATGGAAAACACTGGTTCACCTGCTCGGCTCAACGCACCGGGACGGGACACCAGCTCCATCCCAGGGCCCTAATAGTAGTAGTAAACAGCTTCACTGTGAGACAGCCAAATGAGGAGATGGAGGAGTCATTCAGAGAAAACAAGCACAACAATATGACTAAGCACCTCTAAACTCTGGCATCAGGGGAGTGCTCATTTGGAATATTATAAATGACAGTTAAAAATTCATGAACACTGCAAATTGCATTGAGTATGAAGAGAAAAAAAAAACTCCTAATTGTCTTAAGTAACACACAGAAGTATGGCTAGGTGCAAATGATTCTGAAAGGGAATTGGACAGGAAATTTATGTCAGTAATGAAGATCATCCTACTACAGGGTGTCCGATAAGTCTCCATAATAGGAAAATAAACGTTTCTTGACATAAACCATTTTTATTTATACAATATACTCTATAGACTGCCATTTGTCGGGAACACATTTCAATGCGTGTCCTCCACTGCTGAGAACTATAAAGAAGAATATAAAAAAACATGTTAGAAGCATATGTATTATGTCTCCTATGTATGGAGACTTATGGGACGCCCTGTATTGTTGACCTAAAACCCCATCAAGGAGCAGAAATAAATGCACAAATGGATATGAAGTCATTTATGGACAAGATGTGTCTCTCTGATACATTACAGACTAAATTCAATGTTGCTTTGTAGGACAAAGTATGGACGCCAAAGAAAAGCAGAGGCAGGCTGATGGCCTGATGCAGTGTTTACAGCAGACAGGCCAGTTGGGCCACAAGAACTCAAAATTAACTAACCTGTTTGGGCCACCAAATACGGAGAATTATACCATATCTTGCCAGTGCCACATACAATTACCCCTGTATTTTTTTTTTACCCCCTAAAATGCTGAACATGCTTCAAACCATCGGGTATGCGAAACCTCATTCTTTTCAATGTAAACATCCAGCAGTCATTCCGTAGGAAAACCTGTTGTACTGAATTTACCCCTGTGCAGATCGTTAATTTCCATAGGTACAGCAGCCGCTTAAGGACCAAAATACATTCAAAATCTTAAGATTTTAAAATGAACATCCCACAAAGCTTCACAGTGGCAGTTTTGGGAGTAATACCTGAAGGTCTGGATAGAAAAGCAGATAAATACCTTTTGATATATTATTCACCGCTGCCTTAAAGTCTATACCATCAGCTGGATGAAACCAGAACCTCCCTCATATAATACATGGATTCAAAAAGTTTGGGATATTTACCAGATGGAGCAGATCACACACCTGCTCCGGCTTCAGAAAACCATATTTACTAAAAGATGGGAACCTATGTTACCTTTACTACTGCAATAATTTACTGGTGTTGCAAGAACACTCCATGTTATCAAAGTGCTGTCAATCTACCTCTGTCGAAGATCTATATCTACAGCCTTTTTATTTTTATTTATTATTTATTTATATTTTTTTTGTTTTTGAAGTAATCATTGCTTGCTATAATTATTATTGCTTTCTTAAATTTCATTATGTGTCTGTGGAGGTGTATGAGAATATATTTGCAGCTGTGTAGGGGGAAAAGAAATTAATTGAACTGTGTAATTGAATGTGTAATTGTACTGTACTGAAAAAAAAGAGAAATTTAATAAAAATTAAGTTTAAAAAAAAAAAAAATCTTAAGATGAACTTTTTGTAGAACATGAGGGTCCAGCAGAACTTTTGAAATGACACTGTCAGGGTGTTACTAGTCTGTCAGACAATGACACAGATGATGATGTGTATTGTACATACTTGTAAATGGTTGTAATGAATACACTATGGGTCGGATCTACTAAGATCCCAATTTACGCGTACTAATTTCCATGCGCAATCTACAATTTTGAGTGTGGGGCTGAACCATGGTTTGTGGGTGATTTACTATGATTGCTTGCACAAATGACAACTGGTGGAAAGTCTTCAAGACCGCTCTATTTAAATTAGGATTTTGCGTGTGCAACTGGTTGTTGTCATGGTGACAATACGCCTGGAAAACTGCTCTGGGATACGCCAGCACTAATGGCAACAGTACGGTGAATGATCTAGATGCATGGAAATGTAACTTTGGAAGAGTTTTGTCAGAGAAGATATTGTATGACTCTTCCTCGTGACTGGCTCCAAATCATCCCCTAAAAGTTCTAAAGTGGCTTTGCTGGGCAGCAGTGTCGGATTTATTTAGAGGGGGGGGGCTGTGGGAGTTGCTGAATTGAATGACTGTCAGGTGCACATAATTTTGTCACACTGTAGCCTAATGTCGGTGCGTATTTTTAATCACAATCATCAGATCAACTGGAAAAGTCTCTATTTTTTCTTCCATCATTACAAAAATGTTCACGAGGGTGAAAAATGCATTCTCTGCATCTTGTTTCATCATCTCAATGCCTCCTTGCGACAACAACCACAGCCATGTGTGCGCAATTACGCATTCAAACCGTTTGCGCCTCCCTTTGAGACGTGGTAAATATAGACACAGTTTCTATGAGCAAAATTGATATCAGGTTTGATAAATCACTTTGCTTGTGCTAAATTAATACATTTACATTTTCTCCTCCCAGCACACGCACAATTGCAGGTAAATGCCCCATATTGCATATTTATTGCGTACTAACTAGATGCAGATGCGCTATTTTGCACTTTTGAAACACACAACCCCTAGTGTGCACTGTTAGTAAATCAGTCTGTACATTTTTTTGTATGTGCAATGAGTTTGCACACATTTTTATACACACAAACCTTTCGTAGATCCGGCCTATATGTATAATATGGTTGGCTTGACAAAAACAGGGACATATTTATTTTGTGCCAAGAATTTCATTTGTTAATTTCAGTTGCAGTCAAGGCAAGTCTTTGTGAATCTCTCAGTAAATTGCATTCTTGTATTTAATAGCATGTTAGCAGTTTTCAGTTGTAGTCATTTCTTTGTAATTATGTGCCAAGCAAGCATTGTCAATGGTTATAATCTGCTGAATAATGTTAATGTGATCTCCAATCTTGTTATTTAGCATTGTTACATATTGCAATTGCACAGAAAAAAGGTACACAGACACAATACTACACACAGTGTGGGTTAAGGCAAAACGAGATGTCTATACTAAAGTCACTGTGCAAAATGTGGTACAAGGTGCATTCCAAGCAGGCACATGCAACCTGAAATTAGAAAAAAGCAGGTTATGAATCATGCATGATATTTATTTAACATAAAAGTGTATAAACAACCCATTCACCATGCGAATTACATTCTTTTTTTCATGGTTAATGATGCCGAAATTCACATATACGCACCATCGATGCCGCATCCCCTGTATATGTCCAAACCAAAAATAGTAGGCTTGATATGTGAGCCAATAGCTCATGGATCAGGGCCAGTGACTTTAAAAAGTTACTTGCCCTGTTTGGCCAGTGGGTTGAACGGTTAATGTCAATCCCTGTAGCACATTCAAATGCACCTTGTACACCCTGATACCTATTGCTGAACAGCTCCAAAGGTGGTTTCAAATGGGGAGTCTGTATACATTTTTTTTGTTTCCTTTGTTAAACATATTCATGTTAATCCTTTTGGTGCCTGAGTTTGTTTTTTGTTTTTTAACAATTCAATTTTTATATCAAGATTTCAAACAGGTGTCTGTTTCATTCAGTTATGAAGCTTGTCGCAATATTGCGACTTTGGCGCTTAAAGGGTTAATATTCTCAAATTTGACAAATAAATCCTTTTTTAATGTCTTCATTGGAGATACTCTTCAAACTGATTATTGAGTATTATCACATTATTGTGAAAAAATATATATATCAGCAGAGTAGAGATACTGCGATCCAAAATATGAAGGAAGAAAATAAGCAAATTTGATAAGTTAAGGATGGATATTTTAAACCATTTCACAGAGCAATGACCTAATTATAATATACTAGCTAGGGAAGCAACAACAAGTCAACTAGTTGACAAATGGTCAACAGCAAAGTTAGTCACTGACTTATTTATCGTCGACAGGTTGTTAGTGGCATCATGCACTTTAGTTTAAGGACAATGTTATTGCTGATTGTAACTGAGTTGTTTGTTGAACAAACTTTGTTAGGCACTGGAATTGTTATACAAAATACACTTTTGTTTAAAGGAAAAAAGTATTTTATTGCTGCTTCCAATATTTGTTGAATATTGACTTTGTTTTACAAACGCTGTTATACATTCTAATTATTCAGCATCAAATGTACTTGTTAAAGGAAAGAGAATGTATTTTATTGCTGCAATAAAAATAAAAAAAGAGCCATTGCTTTTTTTTGCAGTTCATATTCTGACTAGTCCTTACAGTAAACTATGACTAGTCAACTACTGAAATAGTCATTAGTTGCAGCCCTACTCCTAGCATTATGATATAAAATGACAAGCATTTGCAGATACCTATATTTTGTCCATATCACCCATTGACATATAAATATAATGGGATAGTGTGACTTTCTTGCCCTTTGCCCCTGTTGCCATTTCATGTAGTGTTCTCTATAAACACAGTGTACTTATGTCCAGGAAAACAGTTTGCCCTGTATCACTGGGCTGTGGTGTTAATGAATGCTGAATTCACATGAATGTGAAGTCATGATGCATACAGGGGCCATTGTGTAGGATCTGTGCCAGTCTTTCTCTACAGAACCATCTCCACTGTGTCTTTATGTGTGTGGGCAGCTTGCATTTGTTACATATTGTGTGGATGCTCACATGCAAGAGTAAGCCATTAACAATGAGGACAATCTACTGACCTCAGCTGAGATCCAAAAAGGCAGCAGAGCTAAAGAGGTTAACAGTGAATGCATGTTCAGCCTGAGGAAAAATAAATGAGATGAATGAGGAGTGAATGCATCACCCGACATAATTAATTGCAAGTATTTGAGCTGAGTGCATTTTTTTAGCAAAGATAATGTTTATATCCCTCATTTCATCGTAGCCCTTCACCACTGGTTAATGTCCCCAGGTGACGAATGAGCATCACCTGTTTATCTTGACTGGACCTAATTTCTATGTCATCTCCTTTTCAATGCATCAGTATATGCTTGACAGAATTGCATCTGCAAAATCTGGTGGAAAATTCTGTTCGGAGACGTGAGACAAACTGAAATGTAGTTTGATTTATGTTATCCTTGTAGAAAGCTAATAAACGACTATTATGGTTTACAGTACTAGTAACTAAATGAACAGAAAAAAACCCAGGGAATTGGCAATCATTTGTAGAGCGAGGAAAAAATTACATCACTTTATAAAGATTTTGGTGGTTCCATTGTATCCTATATTATAAAAGGGAAGTGGACTCTGTGTGTCTCGGGCCTCACACAAAATCAGGGAAGAGCTGACTGCTGCAGTTTGCCGTACTTATGTATTTTTGGTTAGAGACTAGCGAAAACGGCAAGTTGAGAAAACCAATCTTTTGGGAGATATTTGTAATTTTGGAATACAATGGCCTCCCATGGCCAATCGCATTGCTATGCCCAGAATCACCGAATCATCATTTTAAGTGGGTTACCTAACAACAGAGTAATAGGGCCACATTGTCACAATGTCAAATTTCATGTGCAGAAAGAGACATGCCAGCTGAGAGGTTATTCAACTGAAAATACCAGTGGAATTTACCAAGAAAGTAAAGGAATGAATTGTATCAGAGGATCTGGAAACTGTGGTTCCCCACGGATCAACGCACTAGTATGAACATATTTTTATTGACTGAGTCTACAGATTTGTGGCTTATTATATCGTCAGCAACATTCAAATTTCACCAAAATGTGTGTTTTACGGTTAGATTTGATCTAATTCTGGCGGTTGCCCACTAATTATATCAAGATAATTTCTGTCTCTGCTATGGTTCAGGGAACTATGAAAATTTCAGCAATCTGTCATCTAATCTAGTATGACTACAAATCATCTAACTCTTCATTATGGTGACAGTCCTACCTCTAGAGCGCGCGGTCTTGTCATAGGCATTGGGCACCCTCTTCTGAATGGCCCGGGCATACACAGGCCCGTTTTGGAGGTTTGGAAGCTGTGTGTTGACACGAGCTGAGCATACTGCCCTGGGTCTCCCAGAGGATTGGGTTGGGGGCCCCTGTTACATCTGTGCTGCCCGCTACACCTCCAACAGCCACACCCCGCCCACTCGCCACAGGGGTGGTGTCCACACCTGCAATGGTAGGCGATGCAGGCCGGTACTTCTCCACATAGGGCACTGGGATCATCCCAGCCCGACCCTCCTGGTTTGCAGCATTCCACCACTGCTCCTCTGGTTTCTCCAGCACTCGTAGGATATCTCCCTTTCGGAAGGGGAGGTCCTCCTCATCGTTGCCAGGGAAGTCAAAGAGTGCCCTGACAAACTCTGCCTCCTCGGGCTGCTGAGGTATACCGGCTACAGAGCAGCTGACAAATCCTGTGTGTTTGGCCTTACTTATAGGTTCTATCAGTGTTGTGGTGTCTAGGTAGTGGATCTTATAGAACTCCAGTAGAGCTGGCAGTGCCTCAAACTCCTGATCCCCAATTCGAAACCAAGGAGATGCTAAACCTGCAAAACAAAGGCAAGAATGAGTTTAGCAAACAGAAACGGGCAAAAAAATCTCAAATGCAAGAGCAGACACATTGAGACATGTCACAGATCTGGCAGCAAACACCAACTTCAGACACACAAAGGTTGTCTCAGAACAAGATGCAAATCCCTGGTAGGATTTGGCAGTGCAAAAAATGAAGCAGTAACATTCTCACAGTGGAAAACTGACACTCATCCCTGTCAACCTCTGCACAAAATTCTACACATGCTTCACATCTGGAACTAGGGATGTACCAATCCATATTTTGAGCTCCGGTACTAATCCAATACCAGGACTGCTGATATCTGCCAATTCCGATACTGACAGATCTGATACTTTTGTTAAATTTACTTTTTTACACATAATGTGAAAGAAACTGGGGATTAATTAAAGCCTCAGTCACAAATGCCGTTAAGAATGGCTGCAAACACCATGCAAATGATTTATGGACCATTTCGTACAACCTTCTGAAGGTGGCCTTATACGAATGGAGCATTCATAGACTGTTCCTAAGTTAGTAGCCAGGTGAGTGATCTTGTCCAAGATTTTCCACGAACATACTATGAAACCCCCTTTCACAGGGCGCCCTAACGAATGCCTTATGAACAACCGAAGAACGCACAATGTTCGTGGATCAGGAGGCCTATCCAGGCCCACATGTTCCTGCACTGGCTGCAAGTAGATCATAAGAACACATTACATTGTTATTAGGGGTTCCTTACGACATTCACACAAACGAATGTACAGAGATTCGCACGGCTTTCTTAAGGTGGACATAAGGTGTTTCTATAGGTGGTAGTGCGTCATTCATGTGGCGCTGGTGCCGATTTTAGAGGGGATTGAATACAAACTGTTAAGACAGAGTGAATGACTGGACTCAAACGCACAGTGCTGAAGGGAATAAAGTGTTTTATTAACAGAAAAATAATCTTAAAGAAACAACACCTGCCAAGAGATAATGCACAGTCCACAGGAATGAGGATCAGGGTGAGAGAATGTGCATGATGGGCAGTTAGTGTTTCTAAAATTCACTTCCCTCTATTATTCTTGTGTATCTTTGTTTTATTCTTATACCTTCCACTTCAAACTTCTTCATTTGATGTGTAATTATGACTCCTAATTTCTAACAGTACAGGTCAGTTTTCCTGCATTTTAAAGGATATCATCAGATTATCGTTATCGGAAAATAAAAATTAAAAAAAAAATAATCTAAATATTTTTTTTGCCCATATCGCCCACCCCAAGAAGGCGCAGTACCACACTGAATGACAGGAAATGAAGTCAAAAACAGGAACGCTGCATTTACGATTCTGACAACTTGAGATGTTTTTACCTGGCCAATTTGGTACCTACAGTTGAGGAAGAGTCCCATCTCCACATTAAATATCTTAGTAAGTTGATAGGACCAATATTTTCAGAGATATTAGTCATTTTGGAATACAATTGCCTTATAATCATGGAAGCGCAGCACCACATTGCATGACAGGAAATGAAATTAAAAACAGGAATGCTGCATTTACAATTCTGACAAATTCAGACATTTTTACCTGGCCAATCTGGTACCTACAGTTGAGGAATAGTCCCATTTCCATATTAAATATCTCAGCAAGTTGATAAGACCAATATTTTCGGAGATATTACCGTTCTTTCCGGGCTATAAGCCACACCTGACTATAAGCCGCTCCTGACAATAAGCCACAGGTGTTCACGTTGTAACATGAGATTTTGCACAGAAAGATGGTAAACAGAAAGATTTTTATTTAAATATTTATTTCCATACCTTAACTGCTTTTTTTCAAACAGTGCCTGTAACACGGCAGTAAAATGGCAGTAACACGGCTGGTTAAAAAACCCAGAAAAGTCATTGATCACTGTCTTCATCTTCCTTCTGTGCATTGAAACCACTGAAGTCGTCTTCTTCAGTGTCGGAGTTGAACAGCCTCAGAAATGCTCCATCACACACCTTCTCAGTCTCTCTTCGTTGCTGCTCTCAATGGCACTTAAATGCTGCAGTTCTATTTCCTTCTTGGACAGCCAAATTGATTGCTTTTAAGTTAAAAGCTGCATCATATGCGTTTCTTCGTGTGTTTTCCATGATGAGGGTTTGTGCATGACACACAAAATGATTGTTACGTTAAGCTTAAAACTTCTCCTCTTTGCATCACCTCTTCCACCTGTCTGTCTTGCTTTTGCGCTTCCTGCTAGAGTGCCCCCTGGAGGCCGGTAGCCTGTAAAAATCTATACTCGAGCCGCATCATTGTATAAGCAGCAGGGTTCAAAGTGTGAGAAAAAAGTAGCGGCTTATATTTCGGAAAGTATGGTATTCATTTTGGAATACAATTGCCTTACAATCACAGAAGCGCAGTAGTACGCTGCATGATGGGAAGTTAAGTTAAAAACAGGAACGCTGCACTCCCGTAGTCCCGACACATCGGTATTACATTGGTGCCTGCAGCCTGGGCCACCATTAAGGGAGGATAAACATGACAAATTCACATGCGTATATTCCAGAACCGGCTGTGTGATGACGTCAGGACGTCCCACGTACAAAACAGAGGCAGACTCCCAGTGAAGTTGTTTTATTTTTTAAAATCGATTTTGGGACATTTTAAATGGATTCTGAATCATAGTAAATAAGAATCGCGATTTTGATATGAATCCATTTTTTGTCACACCCCTAACGTTTACCCTAGTGGATGTGAATCATCACCCATAACACACATCAGCGGATGTCAGTCATTTGGTTTTAAGCAAAACCAAAAATACAAAGCAGCTCTCAGCCACTTCCGTTACATAAAGGTAGCTCATGGGGTACATAAATTTGGAGACCACTGATGTAGGTATTATCAAAGGTGCACTGTATGCCAAATTTGTAAGTATATGTAGCATGTACACTTACGCAACAACAACAATAATGGAAAGCTGGGTTGCCTTAACCTGTCATATTTTTAGGTTTATTGCCCCAGGCTCTGCAGGCTTTCTGACTGGATAATTGTTGGTGGGTGGGCCTACTGAACCAAAACAAAAAATGTAAACATAAACAACTTCAAAAATACGCCTGACCCAAAAGCATGCATGGCCGATATACAAATTATATAAATATTAATATAATAATATAATATAATATATTATAATATATAAATATATTTACTTATGTTGGTAAAGCCCATGACTTACTCTTAACATAGCTGGGAATATTTGAATATGCCAGGTAAAATAGGACTTACAAAAGGGAAATGAATCATTGTTAGATAGACAGGTATATATTCTAAAATGTTTGTGTAGTTATTTTGAACATTTGATGTCTTAAAAATTATAGTGTAAACTGTGTCTCTTATTACATGTTTAAGGGCCCCCATTTATAAGCTGAGGACTGCTTCTGGGGTGTTCTATTACAAAATGTATTTTGTCGATCAATTATTGATTTTAATAACTGTAATAATTTGTAATAAATTCGTAAAACAAAATAAATAAACAAATATTGCAGAAGCAATAAAATACTTTTTTCCCTTTAACAAGACTGCATTTTGAGTATAACAATTCCAGTGCCTAACAAAGTTTGTTAAACAAACAACTAAATACTCAAGACTTGCAATCAGCAATAAAATCAACATTTTTCCACAGACAAAAGTGCATGACGTCACTAACAGCCTCTCGACTACTAAATTAGTAGTCGAGAGGCCGTTAGTGATGTCATTTTGCCTTTGACTAATTGTCAACTAATTGTTACTGCCCTACTCTTGTTGTATGGCCAAGTCATAAAGTAAGTATGTCATTTATCATAAAAACACCAAAAGTCTCAATATCAACAGTTGAGATAAAGTAGACTGTAGTGCTGCCACGAACACTAATTTTCTAAAGAGTAATCTTTCGACTATTTTTTCGATTAGTCTACTAATCTATAGGACTTTTTTTTTTAATCAAGTGTTTGTTATTTTATTGTGTCCATTTTATTTTGAATACAGCTCAAGGGCCAAAACATAAAATCTCACCTGTACCATGGCAAATGTAAACAATATAAATAACTTAAATATTACCAAACAAAAAATTACAAAGTGAGATGTTTTCCATACTAAAAAAAAAATACAGTAAATTGAGCAAAGTTGTTCAAGCAAAGGACTAGCTATATCAAATAAAACAAAATCTTAATACAATAGGCCCTTAAACTTTCCAGTGAGTATTTGCTTAACAGCGCAAATACAGTGTTTCCTGTGGAATTGATCTCTTGGTGTGGCGGTGTGTGTGTGGGGGGGTTTGTACTATGCTGTTGCTGTTGCCTTTAGCATCGGATAGCTTGTAAGTTCAAAATGGTGCAGCCTCCCAGATATCTCACGATATGACATATGTCCTCATTCCTAATTTGTACTCACAGCACGGACCGCGGAAGTAAAATGAAAGTGAAACTTAACACTCATTTACCTGTCCCCTACCTCCTGAATCTTCGCAAACTTTCATTTGAGGGGGCAGGATGTTTGAATGATGTAGGCACGGACCGGGGGTGGGGCTGAAACTTATAAGAAGGGGTCCTCTCTCTCTCCTCTTTTTGGTGCAGCCATACAGCTGCAGGCGCCAATTGCAGCATTGATTCCCCAAGGTGCCGCAGCCAAAAATACATTGGCAGTCAATAGTAACATGATGTGATGACTAAAGAAATTTTCGTGGTCGATTACGTCAACTACGTTGACTAATCGCAGCAGCACTAGTAGACTCTGATCTACACTGATTTTAAAGACTAAGTTAAGTCTACTGTGCTGAAATCTGGCTCATGATGTTTCCAGTGAACTAAGTCAAATTTATAAAACTATATTTCACAAAAAAAAAAAATCCTGTTTAGATTGTGCCACCAAATACATGTTTGATTCTTTTACAATAGTAAAAGAATCTTTCAAGTCAAGAAAGTCACAGTTTGTGGTAAAGTCTGCGGAGTAACATCTAATTTTAATACTTTAGGGGCTGGCCAAGAGAAGGTTACCATCTAGATCTGTATTTATATATACATATTTATATATATATATATATATATATATATATATATATATATATATATATAATATATATATACATACTGATCTCAGAAGTTGTGATACTGGTAAAACTAGAACACTATATTAATAAAAGGACTCATATTTTCCTGCAGAAATGGAGGAAGCCACTGAAACTTTTAGGAGTGCAGTATAATTTGGACTTAAATACATAACATGATGGATATCACGTTTTGTTTTGCTTTCTCTCTTGTCTTCCTTTTCACTTTAATTGTAAATAAATAACATTCTTGATTCACACGTTTTGTTTACTATATATGATATGAGCTATTGCAAACATTATGTACTACCTCAGTGTGCTAGTGATGTTACACAAGCATATATTACATAAACCAGTCTTGTAGCATCGTTGTAATTTTAATTTTACCAACTTTTTTTGTTTGTTTAGTGTATGTGGTAAAACTTGGACAAACAAATGTTTGCTTTTTTTTTTTTTTTTTTTTAAATACTTAGATGGCATTTTATTCATCATAAATTTGTGTTTGCATTCTTTGTCCGTCAGTGCAATTCAAAGCATAACTTTGATCCTCTTCTATTGGACCTATATTGTATTTATGATAAGTTGTAAGGTCAATTTAAAAACATTTTGCTACTTGTTTTACAGTGGTTACAAATATCTAATAAACTGAAATAAATATAGGTTAAAATGTATTATTAGTTTATTAAGGTATTTGACTTTGTAGATATATAATACGCCATGTATATACTAATAATATGCTGAATAAAAATTGAAACTTGTAATTATTCTCCCTTGTCCATGCATTACCATAATGGCTGTGTCCATCCTTTACCAAACACTTAGCAAACCTCTTGCTATATTATACCTTTATATATTGAAAAAATACAAACTGTTTATTGTTTTGCAAAATGGACACCCTAGAGGACCAACAGTAAAGATTTTAAAGATTTATGAAAATGAACTGCACTTTACGGCAGGTTTTATGAAGTAGTCAAAACAGATGTTAATTTTCTGTCCATCCGTTACCAAGGTTTAGGGTAAATGTCCCTATTAAGCCCACGTACCATATAAGCAGTGACGTGCAGTCAGAGGAGGCAGGGGAGGCAGAGCCTCCCTTGTCAATCTTGAAAAGAAAAAAACTTGACTATAAAATATAATAAATGTTGATAGTTGTCAGCTAGTATGTCCTATAAACTCATTTTCCGTGTTCGAATCCAATATTGTTATTATTATTATTTTTTTTTTGTCAATTAGAATAGCAGAATTTCCGCATGCTCCGTTCAAATACAGGGAGGCAGCGCTGTGCTCTGCCTCCAGGAGAACTGTCTCCTCCCTCATGAACTCTGCTGGTACGCTATGAAAATATTGTGTCGCTGTCCCTCTGTGTATCACAGTTAAAATGCTTTCAAACACTCTGATTATATGCTCTATCCTTCCATAATCTGCATAACGTATGGAATGTATTTCTGTAATGTGTTTAGGCTCGCAGATTAATCATAAAACCGCTTTGAAAAAGTCGCTAGGGGAGGCAAACAGTACCCCTGCCTCATGAGATGGCGCCAGTGAGTCCACAGATTCATGCGCTTATAATCTTCTTCGTTCTTTTTTATACACTTTAATACACACATCAAAAATGGAGGATTACATTTCTGAGCTGAGAAAATTCTCAAATCTGGATTTTCATTCAAAGCAAGAAGTGATAAGAAAGGAAGACCAATGCCGGAGCTGAAAGGTTTGCTTCAGACTTCTACACGTAGCATTACCCGGTCTTTCAAACGGAGTGGTACACCCGAAAAAACTGGCTATGTGGGTGTCCGAGGAGAAATCGCCTTTTTGCTTTCCATGTCTCCTGTTTTCATCGAGTGACAATGTCTGGACTCAAAATGGTGACATGAAGAATTTGCCTCGAAGCCTCGGCAGACACGAACTATCATCCTGTGAAGACGGTTACCGGACGTTAGTCTGGGGTTGTCTGTCTTCTATGTTTGTCTGTCACTTCCTGTTTTATTTGTTAAGTTTTCCTCATGTGTCTTGTCTGTTGTCTTTACTTCCCTTCCTGTTTGGTGTTCACCTTTACCCTGATTTCCTGACTCCGCCCTAATTTGTTCCACCTGTGTCTCGTTGTCTTCCCTCCCTTTTGTGTATTTATACCCTGCCTTTTCCCCTGATCAGACGCCAGTTCGTTTTCTCTTGTAGATTACTTACCAGCGTTCTGATCCTGTTTGTCCGTTTGCCTTACCGTGTTCGACCTGTTTTTTGTCATCCTGTTTGCCTGTCTTTTGCCTGCTCCCTGTCGGTTTTTGTCAGCCTCCATCTGCCTTCCTGGTTTTTTGACGCCTTCGCCTGATTATTCGGTACGAGTTTGCCTTTTCCCTATGTCCTGTCGCCTGTCTGTTTGCCTCCCTGTGCATGACCTGTTTCCGTCCCTGACCTCCCTCTGCTTTCCCCTAGTCGGATCCGGCATTAAATCCGG